>NW_006239334.1:377447-476802 GCF_000226075.1 Solanum tuberosum | reverse complement strand
ATTTTGTGCTAAGAGTTATGACCATCTGAAGTTGACCCATCAATAATTTTCAGCTAACTAGCTGCTGACCCTCATCTACGGTCAGACCTACGAACCGTGGATCGAATGAAGGTCCATGCTGTTTGACCGTAGTTTATGTCAGAGGCTGGGTAAGGGAAGTCTCGATCCACGGACAGTGGTCTGATCTACGGATCGTGGGTCTGTCCGTGAGTCGGGACTTAGCCAATTTCTGAGCTGGTTTGGGGAGGGTTTGCAGTGGTGAACCACGGACCACCAGCACGGGCCGTGGTCTGACCTACGGTCCGTGGATGGTGACCGTAAGTTGCACTTGCAACTTCTCGAAATCTGTATTTTGGTCTGTTTCGAATACGGGGTGTTACATATGGTAAGAAAAATAAATGTTATTTTAGAAAAGGGAATACAACTTGTTTCTTTTTGCCACATTCTCATTAGCTAGTCTTATTCATTCAATTCATATTTGACCAAGATAAGATTTTTACCAAATATAACCACTACTAATTAATGCAAGGCCCATTTTAAGAAGAAAAAAATTGGATTATAAATTTACCAAGTGATTTAGTTCTTCTAAAACTCTAAAACTTTTTAAAAATGGAGCAAGTTGAAGAAGATATGGTGTTGGCATGTTCAGTGCGACGCCATTGATTAGAAAATTAGGAAATGGTGGCTGCCGAATTCTAAAGTTCCATTTCAGATCTACATCGATGTATTCTTCAATTTTCATTTGTAGAATTCCAGGTCAAGTACGAAAGTTTAAAAGGGCATTTTAAGAGTCAATATCAAACAAATTTTACTGAAGAAGATGATGATGAGAGTGGATTCATAAATTTGATGGCAGATAAACTTACAAAGACTTATACAGATTATTGGACAGAGCAAGTCAAACTAGGGGATACTCCACTTCAGTATGGTTTTTCTTTTTCATCAATCCTTTTTTTCTCCTTTTTCATTATTTTTTTACTCATGATGTTTGAAGAATTGTGCGTTTTCACCAATTTTTTGTTTGATCCACATTTATATGATGATTTTTACAAAACCAAAATTATCTAGGAGACACAAAATATATTCAAAGATATATATCTTTTCTAAAGCTTAGGAGTTAGGGCATAAATAAATTATCACTAATTGGTATAATCAATACTAAAATGTTCAATTTTTTTGTCAAATAAATTGTTCTTGATTCCAATTTTATCAGGTCGACCCACGGTCCGTAGGTCAAGTCGTCGATCAAAGCCACATCCTAGAAGTTTATTTCCTTATTTTTTTTCCTTTTTGTTTAGGACATTTCTTCTATAAATAGGGTATGTAAACCTCATTTTTGGGAGTTAGACATTATTGTTTACTTTTATTTCTTGATATTTTCTTGGGAATTAACTTGCAAACTTTGGCAATTTGATTTCCGGATTTCGGTTTATAAGATTTTTGCTTTGAAAATCAGTTCCAGATTTCAGGTTTCTTCTACTCTACACGTAAGTTCATGAATTATTATTATCAAAACATGAATTGTGTTCTTTCAAGCATGAGTAGGTAAATCCACAAGTAGGGTTGTGGGAACCATGAGCAATTAACAACGTATGAATAATAACTAAGTAATTCTTCAATAGTGTTTATGCATGTATTGGTAATTCTTTTGCTTAGAAGTCTTTTTAACGAGTGCACGCGTTAGAACTCGCCTTGTTGTTACTTGCCGGACCAAGGAGGTAGTTAATACGAAAAGAATTATCAACATAGATTTAGTGTGATACTATCTAATAGTCTAATGTCAATTGGTGCGAGGGTGAAAACTAAGTCATACATTGATGTGATGTCTAATCTGAGGTAAAGGTAAGGGTTAGTAAAGTATACACAAGTAGCCAGGCCAAGGTGCACGGTGAAATTCCATACTTGGAGGACCAATCACTTAGGGATATCTATCTTATTAACTTTGTATGTAAAACACTAGGAAAGGATTACTATTTTTAGGACTACCGCATTAAGAGCTTATTGGAAACACATACACCCTAGTTTCTTTCTCATATTGATAACAACAAAGTTTGAATTCTGCTTACTTGTTACTTAGACAACAATTAGTTGTTTGTTTCACAAATCCTTTTCCTTTATTTACTTGTCTCGGAAATAAGTTGACTAAACGAATATAATAGTGAGTTAAGTTTAAGTCTGAACCATATTCCTCGTGGAATCGACCCCAACTTACAAGTTGGTTTCTTTATTTGACAACAATCGCTTATACTTCTTTTGGGTGGCGTATTTTGAGCGTATCAACTTCGTGGATCGAACTTATCTCATAATGTTTTGGAAGCTCATCTACTAGCGGCAATGCAAAATTTATTAGTAATCGAATCATTGGATCTATCATCTAACAAAGTCAGCTGAGAAATTCCGCATCAGCTTTCATCCCTCACATTTTTTGAAGTCTTAAATCTCTCTCAGAATCATCTTGTTGGATGCATCCCCAAAGGAATTTTTTTTGATACATTTGAGAAAAGTTCATACTAAGGAAATGATGGACTACGACGATTACCACTCTCAAAACATTGTGACGGTGATGATACGATACCAAAAGCGACAATTCCAACTGAGCTAGATCAAGAAGAAGAAGGAGATTCACCAATGATCTGTTGGCAAACGGTTCTCATGGGTTAGGGTTGTGGTCTAGTTATTGGACTGTCTGTAATATACATAATGTTATCAAGTCAATATCCAGAATGCTTTTGAATTATAATTGTAAAATTGGAACACCTAATTATTACGAGAATGAAAAGGCATAAGAAAATATATTAGTGTGTAACCTCCAGGTATTCAACTTGATCTGTATCCTTCAGAAGACCACTTTTTATATATGATGTATTTTAGACATCCTTCTTCCTTAAAGCTCTTAACTTTAATTCTTTATCTTTCATAATTTGTGATCTTTGCATAAAGTGTTTCTTATTGTATAAATAACAAGACATGACTTTTCTTCCTTTTAGACTTGAGCAGATGTAGAAACAAATTCATCTGATAAACAGAAATTGGACACAAACTTGAATCTTTAGATCATTTAATCAAACAATATGTGCCATCACTAAAACCATTGTATTTCACTCAATTCTTTCCAAACTATTAACTAGTCCCAATAAAATTGGATTTTATTAAGATAAAAACTATATATTTTGATTTAACCTTGTTCCATTTTAACCCATTTTCGAATATATCGTCTTGGTGAGACCATGGAGGATGTGATGGCCTCCACATCTACCCCAATACTCTCATTGCTGCTATTACCATGTTTGGTGCCATGAAATCCACCAGATGAACGATCATGATCTCCTATTTGAAAGTTTAATCCTTTTTCGAGTATAGCATCTTGGTGTGATCATGGAGGATGTGATGGCCTTCACATAGACCCCAATACTCTCAATACTACTACTACCAGGTTTGGTGCCATGAAATCCACAAAATGTATGATCATGTCCTATTTGAAAGTTGAACTTTTTTAAGTAGGTCTTAATTTTCCATGTATGTGTGCTTCAGTTATACATGATTAAAATGCATATAAAATGGGCCAAAATTTCAGTCATGTTTGTCTTTTTATTTTAATGGAATCGATTAGGCGGGGTGCCTAGGGCTAGTTTTTTCAATTAATAAATAAAAGTGGACCTCAAAGAGAATATAGTAAGCAACATGATCTAGACTTCTTTTCTAATCTTAATGAGGTAACGAACTTCTACTAATTAACAAGCATAAAGAATATAAGAGCTAGAAAAAACTAGGTACTCTATAATCATTATAGTTTTTATAATAAACTTTATGATGATGTTATAAATGAGGGTGCTTAAGGAATCTAAAAATAGAAAAATCACACACACACACACACACACACATATATATATGTATATATATATATATATATAAGAGAAACCTAGGCCCGCCTACATAGCACCACCACAAACCAGGATTCCCTTTTGATTTATTTATTTCCAAAACTAACCTTTCTCTTTCATGAAAAGTAATTCTAATTCATAGCAAACACTTTCCTATTCGCCTCTCTCCCCAGATATCTCGCTTGCCATTCTCTCTCTCGCCTCTCTCACTTTATTACAAATACAAATGTATAAATTATGTTTGTATTTGTATAAAGCAAGAGAAAATTGTATATACAAATACAAATACATATCTTTTCGTTCACCTCTCTCCCCAAATATCTCGCTCGCCACTCTCTTGATCTCGCTCCCCAATCTCTCTCTCTCTCTCTCGCCTCTCTCACTTTATACAAAAACAAATATATAAATTGGGTTTTTTTTTTTATAAAGCAAGAAAAAATTGTATATACAAATACAAATACAAATACATATCTTTTCGTCTTATACAGTTATAATTATACAATACAAATCTTTCCCTGTCCAGTTCTCTTTTTCCTTTCTCCCTTTCTCGTTTTATACAAACACAGATTATACAAAAAAAAAACTTTCTTATTTGTATACAGATTCCATATATATACTTATAGAATTTATTATTTTGTATAAGTATACCGGAATATACATAGTGATAGCCATAACAAACATAAAGTTTTCTATGAAACACAATTATGCAAACTATAACTATAGCATACAAATATGATTTTTATGTTTTCTAAACCTAAAATTTACTCTTAAATATTCGTGTAATTTGCTCATGTTGAATGGCTCACTGACACCATTGTTTTTGTATCAATACACTGGTGAATAGAATCGTTTCCTCCTGAGAGGATCCATTCCTTTAAACATCGGGTACTAGAGGGGAATAATTTCCTTAAGGGGACACTTTGCATTCCGTGGGATTGATTTTTTCCTTTCTGTTTATTCTATTGTTACAGATCTTGGTATGATTTTTACAGTCATTAATTTATGCTTACGATATTAATTTTTGATTTTCAGTACATATTTTAAACTTTATTTTTTATGTTTATGAAAAGTTATTTTTATACGTATTTTTTAGTACAAATTAAATAACACACGTTAATTGAGTATTCACACAAGTTTTCTCTACTGAAATTGTTGAAGGTACAATAAAAATTTCCTTAAAGATCTATACTATCATCTCTTGAAGACAAAATTCAAATTTGGTATGCCATTGTAAGGACATAAGACCTTAGAAACTTTATCGCACCTTGATGTGAGAAGTGAACCAAGAAAAGAAAACAAGAATTAATAAACTTTTGACATGGGTTCAAGGATGTGTCGGATGACCTATAGAGGAATATGAATAGACTTGAACCTTTTTTAATCCCAAAGACATAGATAAATACACAGTAAATTGATTCCTCATGCATGGACAACTTCTCAAGTTTACAATAATTTCTAAATACTTTTCTTGAAGTAATAAATGTGTTTCTCGATACTGTTATTGGAATAGAAGTATAGCTTCAAATTGAACTCCATCACTATGGTATGTTGATTTTTAAAAAAAACACAAACAAACTAAATAGTTTTGTGTAATATTTTTCTCTTTCATGTATATTTAATAAGTTGAATTGTTGTTCAATATGATACATTCTCCCTTTAATTTTCAAATTGAATAATTACTTATTATACATTTAAATAGAGAACTTTAAAATGATATATGCAAGGCAAAAGGTAGGACTGAACTTTCTACACGTTAGAATTAGAATATTTGTTCACGTTTTTCAGCCTTTTAAAATTTAATTATCCCTTCACCAATGATTATTTATTTATTAGAAAATTTGATATTTCATGTTGATGTTCACTTGGTTCCCCAAAAATATCAAATAGTAACACTTCATGGAAGCCAAAGGATAAATTATAAAAATATAAAATAGTAACACTTCCTTTAAGCAAAAGGATAAATTATAAAATCAAATTAAAGTTGATTGATTGAAGGATAATTGATAAGATGTTATAATTATCATTTTCCTTTACTTTATTAATGTCTGTTACAACGTAATATTGTATGTAAGATAATATAGTGTTTTAGTTTTAATGACTGATAGGTTTTAAGTATTATTTTATAAATTCTGTGATATTAAATTCTCCCATGAGGCGCCGGTAATTTTACTAGTTAATAATAAAGTTGAGTTATCAACCCCACACTTCATTTTATATATGTATGAACTTAAAAAGATGTCTTGCCATCTAACTTAACACTTTGTTTATCTCATCTTCTTCATCAAGTCTGTCCAACAACTCTTGATAGTTCATCATTTCTTCTTGAATTTATTGGATGTTGATGACACTGTTGTATGATTCTGTTTTTCTAGTCAAATTGGTAAGTGACTTAGAACAAATTCCTCCATAACCTTACCATCCCAACTATGTCGCATTCCATGTGTCCTCCTTATGGTTTTGAAGTTTCCTCTCCTTTGTTGCCTAGGTGAAAGATCTCCATCCTTCGCCACCTTATCAAAGCATATGTCCAGCATAACATCCTCAACATCACCATAACACATTTCATTTCCCAAGTTAATGTCATAAGTTGTAGTTAGACTTATAATTTACATCCTCAACTCTTTGTCAATTATTCAATCAACAACAAGCTCCTCAATTTGACCAGGTCTGTCATACTTCGGACATCGCCACTAGGATTATTAAGGCCCTGATAGAAAATATGCGTCCAGTATTAGTGAATGGACCAGGTCCTTGACAGAATATCAGTGCGAAAAGTAAATAACTCAAAGTAAAAAGCAACACAGGAGCTTACGTGGAAACCCCATTGCTCAAGGGAGGAAAAAACCATAACATGTCGCATAGGATTTCAACACAACTCCATTATCATCAAAAGGATCAAATATTCAGATTACAAACTCTAGTAATCTAGGAATTGACCTGTTAATCCCTTCCCCCTTAATGTAACAACTATATTACTCAATTCAGAGCAATAACTCTATTGCTCACTAGACCAACTAACTCTAGTCGATCTAGAATTTAAGAGACATACATAGCTGACTCTAGCTATGATCCAAAATGATGAAGATAGATTGAAACTAAACTAATTCCTTTATAACTTAGGAATAGATCATACAAGAATAAACAAAGAAATATGAAGCCTAATAACAACTCAGAACAAAGATAACTCTATCAGGTCCCTGTGTTATTCTTTGAGATATATTTCCCTCAAGAATGGTGTTTTCTTCTGTGAATTTTAGGATACAAAAACTATGTTGTGTCCTTGCTGAAGATACTTATATAAGACAGACACAAAATTCTTGAAGCAATGCAATTGGCTGAGAGTACTGTTGCTTTGAAAATAGACGCGCACCAACCACAACAGTGACATTGTTGCAACTTATAGACAATTGTCCTTTTCAAGTAATATAACTCTTAGTATCACCTACGATCGGGTTATCTATTAGATTCCAAAGTTTGTTAAATCATCAAAACTTCTGAGTTAGCTCAAAATACATTTTCTCCCTTTTTAATGATGACAAACTTACTCAACTTCTTCCCTTTTTTATTAGCTCCCCATATCATTGTGACTATGCCCTCTTCAAGAAACTACTAACAAATCTTATATCCTTAACAATTTTCCCCCTTTTGACATCATAAAAAGAGTTAAAACAGTAAACCAAATTAACAAAAAAGTAGTTCAAGAAAATTCATGGCCGCTTGGACAACACTAAGTATAAGTAAAAGATGGATAAATTAATGAGACAAGTCAGTAAAAACAAGGTCATTTTCATTAATAAAAAACATCAACATACAAAACATTCCAATTAACACTACAAACAAGATCGGGGACAATTCCCATTGAGTTGCAATGAACAAAAGAGAAATGAAGGGACTTATATTGGAACTTATGAGGAAGGAGGTTTGGAAGAGGGGGTTTGAAAGAGTAGGGATAAGAGAGCATAAACCTCAGCATGGTTCTTGAGAATTCGCTCATTGAGCTCAACATTTTGGTTTCCATGAATTCATTTTGAAAATTCAAGGTAGCAAGTTCTTCTCCACCTAGTCCCTCTATTTTTTCTAATTGCACCTGAACATGCAGGCAAGCAACCTCTGCATTCCTGTTGGTTAGTGTTACTACCATGGATTCCAACTTATGTTTGAGTTGCTAATGTTCAATCAATAGTTCAGACACCTTTCTCCTATTCCCTGCCTTCCATTTAACACTTTCACACTCAATAAGAGTGTTCAAAGATATAGTTTGCTTCACAGTGCCTCTTACTCCATGTTCAAAGGGAATTTCAATGTGTTTGAACACCTTTGTTAGCAAATACCCATAACACATGACATGTTTGCCATATTTAACAAACATGGTCTTCTGCATATTCTCCAACATGATGGCAGGGATATTGATTAACTCAATTGTGCAAGTCCTTAATAAGGAACAAGTCCGCATTAGAGGAAACAATTCTCTTTCCACCTTATTGATAAACTCAAAGAACAGTTGATACTTATTTTTGAGATACTTCTTAGGCATACCTTCATAACTTTGATTGAGAAGTTTGCTAATTTTGTGAACAAATTTCTTTTATGGGGACTTTCCAACAACTATTTGAATTCCTTCCCTTGACACTTGCAGAATTACTCCTAGGAAATAGGAGCATATTAAGTTACGTGAGCAATCCTACTTGACTCCTAAATAAACTGTAAATAAACTGAAATCCTAATTTAAAGGTAGTGTGGTAACGTGCACAACATACGTGCTCTGTTACCCCCCCCCCCCCAAGGTATGTGTTAAGAGACAACACGTAACTTGGGAAGCATGCGCTGGAAGGCTGTTTTAGACAATGGTTTGGTGAGTGGATCTGCAATTTAATCAGCGGAGTGAACGGGTGAGACTTGAACTAGGCCATTGCGAACTTGGTTGCGAACAAAGTGAAAATCAACCTCGAGGTTCTTCATTTTTGTATGATGAACTGGGTTTTCAGCTATGTAGGTGACCCCAAGGTTATCGCAAAGTATTGTGGGAACATCAGAGAGCGGCATATGTAGATCCTTGAGAAAGTGAGTGATCCAGTTTGTTTCAGACAACGCAAAAGCAACTGCCCTATATTCTGCTTCAGTGGAGGAGCAAGAGATAGTCGGTTCCTTACGAGAGCACCAAAAAATTGGTATTGTGCCGACAAAGATAATGTAACCTGATATTGAGCGGCGATCATTAATATCACCCGCCCAATCCACATCAGCATAAGCGAAAAGATTGGTGGACTGCTGTGGGGAAATATGGACACCATACTGGGATGTTTCTTTAAGATACCGAAGTAGCCGTTTAACTGCTTGCCAGTGAGTCACAGAGGGAGAGGTATTGAACTGAGTAAGCTTGTTTACTGCATAGGTGATGTCAGGTCAGGTAAGTGAAAGGTACTGGAGCTTTCAAAGTACACTTCTATACTCTGTGCCATCAGTTTTAGGAGCTCCGTCGTCTACCAGTAGTGGTGTCGATGTATTCATTGGTGAGTGGATTCATTTGCAGTCTTGCATCTTAGTGTCATGTAGCACCTCTTGTATATATTTAGATTGACTAAGAAACAAGCCATCATCATCCCTATGAACCTCAATGCCCAAGAAATAGTGCAGTAAACCAAGATACTTAAGAGAAAATGTTTTTGAAAGAGAGGTAACTACTTGCTGAAGGAGTACTTCATTGCTGCCAGTAAGAATGATATCGTCCACATAAATTAGAACGTAAATAGTTACTCCTAAATTATGAAGAACGAACAGAGAATTATCAGACTCAGACATGTGGAATCCCATTTGGACCAAAGAATTGGTGAGCGCATCATACCAAGCTTTAGGAGCTTGGCGCAGTCCGTAGATTGCCTTTTTGAGATGGCAAACATAGTCAGAATGTGCCGAATCTTCATAGCCAGGGGGTTGAGACATGTATACATTTTCATTAAGCTTCCCTTGTAGAAAAGTATTATTGACATCAAGTTGATGTAAGGCCCAATTTCGTTGTACAGCAAGGGTGAACACGGTACGAATTGTGGTGGGTTTGACCACTGGACTGTATGTCTTATGAAAATCAACCCCGGGCCTTTGAGTGAACCCCTTGGCAACCAAACGCGCTTTGTACCTGTCAACAGATCCATCAGCCTTAGTCTTAATTCGGAACAACCACTTACATAGAACAACATTGTGGGTGTGATCGGGTGGAACCAACTCCCAAGTCTGGTTCTTCATTAACGCATCAAATTCAACCTGCATAGCATCTCTCCAATATGAAAATTTGTGTGCTTGTTTGTAAGTTACAGGGGTAGGAGGTACATGCGGGGTTATTTGGGCAGTATAGTCAAGAATTTTGCGTCGCTTGATGATGTTGTTTTGAGACCTTGTTACTACATGATTTTGCTCTATGTGGGGAACCTGAACTATGGGTGCTTGTGTCGGTATATTGGGTGATGAGGTTGGGCGACACCGATAAACATGAGTAATGGGTGGTCGGCCATGTAAGGGGAGAGGACGAGTAGAGAGAGAAGGGGGCAGGCTTTGAAATATGAATTGAGGTGGCGGGCTATTAACAACAGAGGATTGCTGAGGTATATCAGGAGAAGTAGTTGGAAGATTACCTGGTGTGTTAGTGATGAAGTGATCCGACTGTGGGGTGGTCCTTTGTGCGGTACGAAGTGAGCATAAATCGTGGCATGTGTCTCGCATCAACGGAATAGTGGTGGGCAACAGCTGGAGATGAGTAGGATTTGAAGTATTGTCCATATCAGTATTAGTAAAATTGGAAGTACGCTCCCAAGTCAAATATGAAAAGTTTTGTTTTAAGGTAGAAAACATATTATCAAATGGAAAAATATCCTCTACAAATTTTACATCCCGTGAGAGGAAAACTTTGGAGCTTTTGGGGTTAAAACACTGATGGCAATGACGAGTGACAGAAAAACCGAGGTAGACACAAGGTCTGGAATACGACTCTAATTTGTTTTGGGCATATGGTCGTAGCCATGGATAGCATAAACAGCCAAATATACGAAGGGATTCATAATTTGGCAGTTTATTGAAAATAATTTCAAAAGGAGACTTGTGATTAAGAGTGGAGGTTGGGAGTCGATTTATGAGAAAGGCGGCATGATGGCAGGCAAAGGCCAAAAATTTTGATGGTAGGCTTGCTTGATGAAGCAACGTTTGGCAGTCTCGACAAGGTGTCGATGAGGTCGTTCAGTCAATGCCACCCTTTGAGGAGTATGAGGGGGAGAGACAAGGTATTGTATGCCATTGGAATTAAGGTATGGTTCTAGGACTTGATATTCTCTTCCTCTATCAGTGTAAAGTGTGAGTATTTTGTGACCAAAGTGTTTTTCAAGCACAGGATGTAAACTTTGAAAAAAATTCTGAACTTCATGTTTGTTTTTCATTGTGTACAACCAAATGTATTTGGTCTGCTGATCAACAAACAAACAATAATATCTTTTTTTGTCAATAGAGAGAACCGGGGAGGGTCCCCACAGATCACTATAGATAATTTCTAATGGACAATTACTGGACAAAGTGGTGGAATAAAAGGGAAATATGTGTACTTTATTGCAACAGCAAGAATTACAAGTAGTGATCTTGTCTTTGGAAGAATATGAAAGACGAGAACTGTTTAAAATGGAAAATAAAATGCGAGAATGGGGGTGGCCCAATCTGCAATGCCATAGATGTAAGGAAGGTCCAGCAGTAGCGATGTTGATGTTTGGTCGAGACAGGGACGGCCATTCATATAGTCCAGCTTTACTCGGGCCGCATATAAGAGGAGTTCCCGTAGTCAGATCCTTCACAAGAAAGGTAAAAGGAAAAAACTTAATTGAGGTTAGATTGTCTTTGCAAAACTGATTAACTGAAATAAGCTTGCGTTTGATGGCAGGAGCACACAAAATATTACAGAGTTTGAAGGTAGTATGTGATGTATTTAAATGAGTATTACCAATTTACGTGATTGGAATCACATTACCAATACCCAAGGTCACTTCCTCTGCCCCTTTGAAGTCCTGTACATTGTGGAGGTAGTTGGTGTCGGCTGCAATATGGTGAGATGCACCTGAATCGACAATCCAGGGGTCATTTGGCATCATGTGCGCAATAAAATTTTCCTTTGATTCATAGTGGTTATGGGACCGAGAGCGGCAAACATTTGTTGTATGGCCAAATTTGTCACAGAGTTGACAACGAATCCGTGAGGATTAGTGTGGAAAGTTACCCCCTTGAGAGTAATCGTTTGGATGTTGGAAAGCGGTGCACTGATTATGTGGTGTGTTTGGGGGACGCCCATTGTTATTGGTGGGTTGGCGGTGATGGTTGTTGCGTTGGGCCGATGAAGTATTTGTGACACGCTGAGCTACAAATGATGTGACATGGGTGGTGGTCCTCTTGAGGTCTTCATGTTTGAGGAACAATTCATGATCAAAAAGCTTATCGAAAAGTTCAGCGTAGCTAATGGGTAAGTCACGTGCCCGGATGGCAGCGGAGATCTCACGAAATTTAGGACCAAGTCCACTCAATATTTTCATCACAAGTTCTTCATTATTGACAGGTGAACCTGCTGTGGCGATTTCATGAGAGTGAGAGTGAATCTCTCGCATATATTCAGCAATTGATTTGGTGTCTTTGCTTACCCGACTGAGATGGTGACGGAGGGTGAAGATGCGAGTTTGCGATTTGTTCACAAATGAGGTGTGAAGTTGATCCCACGCAGCTTTAGAATTGGCCGCAGAAGCTACAATGGAAGCGATATTGGCATCAACAGAGGCCATGAGAGCATTTTGGATGAGTTTGTCTTGACGAAACCAATCCTTGTATTCGGGGTTAGCTGTCAAAAGGCCGTCAATGATGACTGTTTCGGGAGGGGACAATTTGGTCCCGTCAAGATGACCATAGAGGTCATGGCCATGAAGTAGCATGGCAATTTGAGCCTTCCAAATGGTGAAGTTATGGTTGCCACACAGCTTAATGGGCAACTGAGATGATGGGTTAAACAGAACTAAGTGTTTGAGGATAGGGGCAATATTGGCATTGATAACTGGGGTGGAAAGGGCCATTAGTGCAGAAAAATTGTATTTTTGATCGGCGTACTCGTTAGAGTGTTTCGGCTCTGATAACATATAAGTTCAGAGAAGTAGATTGAAAGTAGTATATTCATTAATGAGACTCCAATGGAGTTTATATACACATCAAACAAAACAGATTGTGCAAAGCTAACTCCTAGGAAATAGGAGCATATTAAGTTACGTGAGCAATCCTCCTTGACTCCTAAATAAACTCTGTATAAACTGAAATCCTAATTTAAAGGTAGTGTGGCAACGTGCACAACATACGTGCTTTGTTAAGTATTTAGGCTCCAATCTTCAGTAAATACCATCATGTAGAGGAATTTCCTCACTTATGATTCATGCAGTACAGGCATATGTACTGTAAAAAAAAATGTGTCCAGCTTTGTATCATTACAACATCAACCAAGATTCTTATCCCTGGCTTTATCTTTATTTCAAGATCAAACACACTTCCATTGAGACCTTTCGGAGTTCTCAGGATCTCGATCCTTTTATCATTTGAAAATTCCTTATCATCCTTACTTTTCCTTCCACATGAACATGGTCCCTTCTTAGACTTAGAATCTGACTCATCAAAAAGATCTGGAGAGGATTCCTTCCTCTTCCTCTTCACAGTTTCTTTTGTGCTTTAGGCTTTATTGTCTTTGGTTTTTGGTAGGCTTTTTCTTTAGTGCCTCCCCTCTTCTCTTCTTAACTACAACAACAATAACTGCATACACTGTCTCACTTTCGTCCTTATCTTTAGAACTGTCAACCAGATTCACGTTAGGAACCTCGTCCTCATCAATAATAGAATGTTTCCTTTTTCTCTAGTTTTCCATAGTTTAAGTTTTGCTAGACTTCATCGTATCACCCAGAGTGGTTCCCCTTGTATGATAAGGACTTGGTTTCACACTTTTCTCCTCAGTAACTTTTTCCTTTCCTTTTGAAAACAGAACTTGTTTGATTTGCAATAAGTAAAATTATCCACGCCTCATGCAAGAATTTAATATCACATAATTTATAAAATAATACTTAAAACCTATCAGTCATTAAAACTAAAACACTATATTATCTTGCATACAAGATTAGGTAGTAACGAACATTAATAATGTAAAGGAAAATTGTTGTTACGTGTCTCAGGATCTGCTTTGAATGGGTCAGAGACTTCAGCTGATTATTAGGAGATTAGTTTTCTAGTCATTATCCTATTAACTAGTTATAGGTGTTCCTATTTTAACTAGTTAATAGGATAATAACTCAGATTAGTTTTCTGAGTTAGTTGTGCTGGCCCTCTACTTATTTAATCAGCTTGAAGTTCAATAAAAATTATTCTTCAGATTTCAATTCATCTTGTTGTTTCAGTTTATTAATAACATTGGTATCAGAGCCCTACTTCTTAAGGGATTTGTATGAGACTTGTGAGGTTCTTTTCTGAGTGTTTATCCAAAAAATATTCTCTGCAAAACACCATTAAAATAATGAAGAATGCAGGCTCTTTTTCTGCTATGGCTCCATCCGTTTTCGATGGAGAAAACTATCAAGCCTGGGCAGTGAAAATGCAAGTTTATTTGGAGGCTTGTGATTTGTGGGAGGCTTTCGAAGAAGACTGTGAAGTGCATCCTCTGCCATGGAATCCAACTATGGCTAAGATTAGAACCTATAAGGAAAAGAAGACAGGAAAATCCAAAGCTAAATCTTGTCTCTTTGCTGCAATTTCTGCCACCATTTTCAATAGAATAATGACATGTTACTCAGCCAAAGCAATTTGGGATTTCCTCAAAAAAGAGTACGAGGGAGATGAAAGAATTAGAGGAATGAAAGTACTAAACTTGGTTAGAGAATTCAAGATGCAGCGTCTGAAGGAATCTGAAAACATTAAGGATTATTCTGACAGGTTGCTTGGGATTGTCAATAAGGTAAGGATACTTGGAAATTAACTTACTGATAATAGAATAGTTCAAAAGATACTTGTAACTTTACATGAGAGATATGAGGCAACTATTGCTTCATTCGAAAATACTAAATATTTGTCGAAGCTTAGCTTGGTAGAGTTATTGAGTGCACTGCAGGCACAAGAACAACGAAGAATGATGAGGCATGAGGGATTCATTAAGGGAGCCTTGTAAGCCAAGTTGCAGTTCGGTTCAAGTGCCAGGGGAAACAAAGAAAAAGGAAATAAAGGGAATCATAGAAACTACGAAGCAACAACATCGAGAAATGGTGTTGCTGCAACTAGCAACAACAGAGAAGGAAAATATCCTCCCTGACAACTTTGTGGGAGGAAAAAATCATCCACACTTCAAGTGTTGGAGAAAACCTAATATGAAATGCAGAAAGTGTCACAAGCTCGGTCATGCTGAGATTATCTGCAAAGAGTAGGGATTACAACAACCAAATGATGTACAAATTGTAGACCAACAAGAAGATGAGCAAGTATTTGTGGCCACCTATTTCACAAGCAAAAATTCAAGCGAAAGTTGGCTTGTTGATTGTCGTTGTATGAACCACATGACTAGTGATGAAAAGTTTTTCACAGAACTTGATAGATACGTTAAATCAAGAGTCAGGATCGAAAATGGAGAATACCTCCCAGCAAAAGGAAAGGGGACCGTAGCAATTGAAAGTTAAAAAGGTACAAAAC
Organism: Solanum tuberosum; assembly: GCF_000226075.1. Lineage (NCBI taxonomy): Eukaryota > Viridiplantae > Streptophyta > Magnoliopsida > Solanales > Solanaceae > Solanum > Solanum tuberosum. Next base: position 461,203 of record NW_006239334.1, on the reverse strand, counting down.
TTATTTATGAAGTTTTATTTGTTCCTGAAAGTGATCAGAATTTATTAAGTGTTGGCAACTCCTAGAAAATGGATTCAAATTATTATTTGAAGATAAAGCGTGCCTGATCAGTGAGCCTAGTGGTCAGGAAATATTCAGAATTAAAATGCAGGGAAAATGTTTTTCCTTGAATCCATTGAACGAGGAACACATAGCTTTTCCAAGCGAGATCACTGTAGCGGAAACGAGGCACAAAAGGTTGGGGTACTTTCATCACAAAGCTTTATTGTTTATGCAAAGGAGCAAAATGGTAAATGGTTTATCAAACTTGGAGGAGAACCCCTCAAGTTGTAAGGCTTGTGTGCTTGGCAAGCATACTAGACTTACATTTAAAAGTTCCACCTGGAGAGCTACAGAAAAGTTGCAACTCATTCACATCGATGTTTGGGGTCCACAAAGAACTCTGTCACTCAATGGCAGCAGGTATTATATTATCTTCATTGATGATCTAACAAGAATGTGTTGGATTTGTTTAATGAAGTTTAAGTTTAAAGTTGCTGGAATTTTCATGATGTTCAAAGCTTGGATAGAAAATCAGAGTGGCTGCCAGATTCAGGTCATTAGGTCAGATAATGGAATTGAATATACCTCGGATATGTTCAATTCTTTTTGTGAAGAAGCTAGAATTGAGCACCAGCTCAGTGTCCCTTATTCTCCACAGCAAAATGGAGTGAGTGAGAGAAAAAATAGAACAATCATAGAGATGTTGAGATGCTTGTTTCATGAGAAGAATCTACCAAAGAAGTTTTGGGCTGAAGTAGCAAACACTGTTGTTTTCTTGCTGAATAGACTGCCTACGCAGGCAGTGGAAGGAAAGACTCCATTTGAGGCATGGTATGGTGTCAAACCTATTTTGAAAAACTTCAAGATATTCATATGTCTATGTTTTTCTTATGTTCCATAGGTTAAGAGAGACAAGCTATATAAGAAGGTAGATTTGGGAATCTTCATTGGCTATAGCTAATTTTCTAAAGCTTATAGGATCTTTGAACCTCAATCAAACAAGATTATGCTAAGTCGAGACGTTCAATTCCTTGAATATGAGCAATGGGAATGGAATGAGGAGTCTCGAGTTAAAAACCATAATTCACAACTTGATTATGATGACATGGTGGATGATCAACCTATTAGGGGAACAAGGTCACTCTCTGATAATTATGAGAGATGCAATGTCACTGTTTTTGAACCTGCAGGATATGAGGAAGAAAAAATGGATCAAAATTGGACAAATACAATAAAGGAAGAGCTGACCATGATAGAAAAGAACCAAACTTGAAAGCTCATGGAAAGACCACAAGATAGAAAAGTAATTGGAGTTGAATGGATTTTTCGAACAAAGTTAAATCCAGATGATTCGGTAAACAATCACAAAGCTAGATTGGTGGTGAAAGGCTATGCACAAGTTTAGGGAGTAGATTTTTCTAAAAAAAATTTCCCCAGTAGCCAGATTGGATACAATTCGGATGCTTTTGGCTATTGCAGCATAGAAAAATTGGAAGATTTTTCAAATGGTTGTGAAGTTTGCTTTCTTGAATGGTCTACTACATGAAGAAATATATGTTGAGCAGCCAAAAGGGTTCATCGTACCAGTACATGAAGATATGGTTTATCTGTTAAAGAAAGCTCTATACGGACTAAAGCAAGCTCCTAGAGCTTGGTACAGCCGAATGGATAATTATTTGCTAGACTTAGGCTTTGAAAAAAGCTTAAGTGAATCGACTCTTTATGTCAAGAAAGTTGCCTCTAACATTATTATTATTTCTTTGTATGTTGATGATTTACTTGAGAAAGGAAATAATACAGGAATGATTGAAGAATTCAAGGAGGAAATGATGAAAGTCTTTGAGATGACTGATCTTGGCGAGATGACTTATTTTCTGGGAATGGAGATCAAGCAAACTCAAAATGAAGTTTTCGTTTGTCAAAAGAAATATATGAAGGAGATTCTAAAAAGATTTAGAATGGAAGAATGCAAGAGTGTGAGTACTCCAATGAATAAAAAAGAAGATCTAACAAAGGATGATGACTAGTTGATGAAGGAGTATATCAAAGCTTAGTTGGATGCTTGATGTATCTCACAACAACAAGGCCTGACATCTTGTTTCCTGTGAGTGTTTTATCTAGGTTTTTAAATTGTGCAAGTGAGTTGCACATGATGGCCGCCAAAAGAGTAGTTAGGTATCTAAAAGGAACTCTAACGTATGGCATCAAATTTAGCAAAAGTCAGAATTTCAAACTCTGTGGATATTCTGATAGTGATTGGGGCGGGTCAACGGGTGATATGAAAAGCACGTCTAGTTATTGTTTCACTTTTGGATTAGGGTGTTTCTCATGGTGCTCAAAGAAACAAGAAATAGTATCACAATCAACAGTTGAAACAAAATTCATCGCAGCATCAACCACTGTTAATCAAGAACTATGGCTTAGGAAATTTTTGATCGATTTGCAGCTGGAGCAAGTAGAGAGCACTGAAATCCTTGTGGATAATCAAGCTGCTATAGCCATATCCAAAGATCATGTGTTTCATGGAAGGACCAAGCACTTCAACATCAAGTTTTATTTCTTGAGGGAAGTGCAGAAAAACGGTGAAGTGGTTTTATTCTATTACAAATCAAAGAATCAAGTGGCGGACATTTTTACAAAGTTATTTCATGTTAGCAGATTCAAATTTCTTAGAGAAAAGTTGGGAGTTTGCAGCTCCTGATTCAGGAGCAGTGTTGTTACGTGTCTCAGGATCTACTTCGAATGGGTCAGACTTCAGCTGATTATTAGGAGATTAGCTTTCTTTTAGTCATTCTCCTATTAACTAGTTATAGTTGTTCCTATTTTATAGGCATGTTAGTAGTCTTTTAGCAGTCCATGTTCTGTGTTAGTTTAATCATCTTGAAGTTCAATAAAAATTATTCTTCAGATTTCAATTTATCTTGCTGTTTCAGTTTATTAATAACAAAAATGATAATTATAATATCTTATCATTTATCCTTCAATCAGTCATCTTTAATTTGATTTTATAATTTGTCCTTTTGCTTCCAGGAAGTGTTACTATTTGATATTTTATAATTTATCCTTTTGCTTCCAGGAAGTGTTACTATTTGATATTTTATAATTTATCCTTTTGCTTCCAGGAAGTGTTACTATTTGATATTTTATAATTTATCCTTTTGCTTCCAGGAAGTGTTACTATTTGATATTTTATAATTTATCCTTTTGCTTCCAGGAAGTGTTACTATTTGATATTTTATAATTTATCCTTTTGCTTCCAGGAAGTGTTACTATTTGATATTTTATAATTTATCCTTTTGCTTCCAGGAAGTGTTACTATTTGATATTTTATAATTTATCCTTTTGCTTCCAGGAAGTGTTACTATTTGATATTTTATAATTTATCCTTTTGCTTCCAGGAAGTGTTACTATTTGATATTTTATAATTTATCCTTTTGCTTCCAGGAAGTGTTACTATTTGATATTTTTGGGGAATCAAGTGAACATCAACCTGAGATATTAAATTTTCTAATAAATAAATAATCATTGGTGAAGGCATAAATAAATTTTAAAAGACTGAAAAAAGTGAACAAATATTCTAATTCTAATATGTAGAAAGTTCAGTCATACCTTATGCTTTACACATATCATTTTAAAGTTCCTCATTTAAATGTATCATAAGTAATTATTAAATTTGAAAATTAAAGGGAGAATGTATCATATTGAACAACAATTAAACTTATTATATATACTTGAAAGGGATAAATATTACGCAAAACTATTCACTTTGTTTGTGTTTTTTTTTATAAAATCAACATACCATAATGATGGAGTTCAATTTGAAGCTATACTTCTATTCCAGTAGCAATGTCGAGAAACAAATTTATTACTTCAAGAAAAGTATTTACAACTTGCTGTAAACTTGAGAAGTTGTCCATACTTCATATGGGGATTAAAAGAGGCTCAGGTCTATTCATATTCCTCTGTAGGTCATTCAACACATCCTTGAACCTATGTCAAAAGTTTATTAATTCTTGTTTTTCTTTTCCTGGTTCACGTCACACATCAAGGTGCAATAAAGTTTTTAAGGTCTTTATGTCCTGACAGTTACAGTGGCATACCAAATTTGAATTTTGTCTTCAAAAGATGGTAGTATAGATCTTTAAGGAAATTTTTTATTGTACCTTCAACAATTTCAGTAGAGAAAAGTTACGCGAATACTCAATTAACGTGTGTTATTTAATCTGTACTAACAAATACGTATAACAATATCTTTGCATAAACATCAACAACAATGTTTAAAATAAGTACTCAAAAAAAAATTAATATCATTAGCATAAATTAATAACTATAAAAAACATACCATGTTCTGTAACTATCCAGCCCCGAGCCTACACCGTAGGCGGGACTAGCACTCGAGAACCATTGTTGGCCTCAAGCGAACCCTTGGCCTGGCTTAACTCTTAGCGGAAGACTTACTCATGATAAAAAATACTTTAAAAAGTAAATTGAAATCTCAATAGATAACTTAGAATGTAAAAAGAAATATTCACTAGCCAAAATGACACTCAAGTCTCAAACATGAAAACAAGAATGGAAAAAGACTCAAGAACTAACATGAACTAATTGTCTATGAAGCCTCTAACAACTGAGAAGGAAGTCGGGACAAGACCCACGACATCCTAATGAACTAAAATGATAAAGTAATAAAAAGGGGTCCTCCGAAAGCAAGGAGGCTCACCAACAACTCTAAAGCTCAACTAGAATCAACGATGTGCTGGATGCCTAGACCTATATCTGCATCATAAGAAGATACAAGCCAACTGGCATCAGTACATTGAATATACGAGCATGCGAGGGGAATTCTAAAACAAGACACAAGCTTGAAAGGAACCGAAAGAACATACTTGGGCTCAACTCAACTCAACTTAACCCATTTCAATAAAAAGCAATAATATGAATGCAATATAATGAAAAACTTTTAAAACATTGTTAACAACTCTGTGTATTGAGAAATACAATAATAACTCAGTTTGTATGCAAAGATACAATATAAACTCTGTTTGTATATAACAATACAATTAACTCTGTGTATATAAGAATACAAAATACTTCTATGGGAGTTTATGGGAGTTTCTCTAACCGACAACCATCACTTAACAGTTATGTGATGATACAATGTTTTGCCTAACGCTGCCAGGGCCGTCATATACCTTGCCAGGGGTATAGAACCTAACTACTAAGTGGTTCCACTAATCTATGCTAAACAGCGCTAAGGAATCATCTAAAAAGTATGACCATTTTCTACCCACAATGGCTACATGGTTTATGGGGGCAGGGAGTTGTCTGAACTCTCCCCCATATCGGTGCTCAATACTACTCCTAAAATATACTAGCTCATATGTTTAAAAACATAACTTTTTTTGTGGTTTGAAATAATTACTCAAAAACTAGCTCAAAGGCTCTCTAGGAAATTAGTGTTTCCTCTCTTGCTTAATTGTGAAAACATTTACTCTTTTACTAAAAATCTAGCTCAAAGGCTATGTTGGAAATCAGTATTTCCTTTCTTGTTTAAATGTGAAAACATTTTTACTCTTTGGGAATACATAGTCCCCATATACTCTTTTGAAGAAATGAACTTCACTTTTTACTCATTACTCAACTCAAAACTCAAGTCTTAAAACAAGTTTAAAGCATTTGCAAAAGACTTTTGAAAAGACTCCAAGAACACTTTGCTCTTAACTTTCCTTGAATTTGAATTTATGGATTTAAGGTTATGATTTATGTTTACAGATGATATCATGATGTTTAGACGTACCTTAGAGTATAGAAATCAACTAGAAAACATAGATACGTTTCAAGGGAACTCAAACGGAAAGAAGTTGGAAAGGGTTGAAGACCTTGGCGCTCTCAGTGGTGCCGGGCACCAGAGGCCAAACTGCAGAGTCTGGGTTGGGGCACTCTGAGTGGCGCGGCACCCCGGAGCCCAAACTACAGAGTCTATGTTGGGGCGCTCTGATTGGTACAGCGCCCCAGACCTATTCCCCAGATTATTGACAAAAAATTTTGTTCGTTTTTGAACCCTAATTCGTCTAGATTCGATTGGTTCGTTCCCCAAACACTTAGATTTGAATATATACCCAACCAAAGTATACAAAAATCTACTCAAAACTAACTTCAAATCTCATGAAACTAACTCAAGAATTCCTCAACAACTCAACAATCAAGAACCCAATAGAAACTTCAACAAAATCCATCAAGCACTCAATTACTTTATTTTCAAGAACGTAAATACGCAAAAATAAATCATGATTGGCGCGTGGGTGAACGAACCCAACGCTATGTGATCTCACATACCTCGTCTGGATTAACCCTTGGCGAAATCTGCAAGCGAAACCTCAAGAACAATGAACTTTGGCTTCTCCTTCTCTTTTCTCCTCGTTCTCTTCTCTCAAAGCCCTAGCGTAATTTTATGAAGCGTAAGCTGAATCCAATAAGTTTAGACCCTCATTAATTCACTAAAAACGAACTAAACTAATTGGGTGTGGAAAAGACCAAAATACCCCTTTAAAATCCAGTTAAGTTTTTTTATCTAGACATCCCAACTTTGAATGGGCATATCTTCCTCATACGAGCTCAAAATTTAGCAAACTCGGTGGCGTTGGAAATATAATTCAAAGAACTTTCATATAATATCCTATAGAACACCTAATTCTTCCTGTACTGAAAGTTATTATCGTTTGAAGTTTATCCTAAACTTATACTTAGCCAAACTTGCCTAACTTTCCAAATTTGATCTTCCCAAAAATGGTTTCTTTCTATTTCTAGTTCTTCCAAATAACGGGGTGTTACAGTAACAATAGAATGAAACAGAAAGGAAAAAATTGAGCCCACTGAATACAAATTGTCCCCTTAAGGAAATTATTCCCCTCTAGAACCCAGTGTTTAAAGGAATAGATCCTCTCGGGATGGAAAGATTCTATTCCCCAGTGTATTGATACAAAAACCATGGTGTCAGTGAGCCACTGAACAAGAGAAAAGTACACAAATATTTAATTGTGCAGAAGAAGAAGAAGAAGTTCAAATTTTTCGTTGTTACAAAATGAGAGGAAATTCATCTATTTATAAACAACAAAGGGTAGTGTCAACAAATGTTTATTGTGCCTTATCATAAAGGTCACAACTCTTTGGAAAAACTACAAACCCTTTGAAAAGGTCACAACATTTCATAAAAGTCACAATTTTTCATGACAGAGGTAGACTAGTTTTAGAAATAAATAAATTTAAAGGGAATCCTAATTTTTGGTGGCGCTATGTAGGTGGGCCTAGGATTCTCTTTTATATATATATATAGATGATTTCCACCGTAAAGGTTGATCATCCTTATTTTCACCCTTATCAGTATCAGCAGAAGCAACACCTAAACCAATGCCTGGGTCTGATCCAAATTTGGGTGGAGAACTCAAACTAAGAGAGTTAGAGAGAACACAAATATGGGTTTCCTCTCCCAAAAAAGGAGTTCTTGTATCGTCCCTCATCTCAGTAACACTTTGTATAACACACATCACTTGTAGCAAGAATATTCAACCTTCACTAAAAGAAAAATGTTGATTCTATGGAGATTTTTCTGGGGATTGTCTATGAAAATCTACAGAAAACTCAGTTTTCTGCGGATTTTCCTACAAAAAAGAATCCGAAGGTAAAACCTTCATATGTAATTATTTTCTGCAAATTGTAAAATCCCCAAGTAATTTAAATTTCACAGATAAGTTACTTGCGAATTTTCTTGCAAAAACTATGATAATTTTTATACAAATATTTTCGCAAGTAAAGCCCCATGAATATATTCTAATAATTTTTTAAACAATATTTATTATTATCTGCTAATTTATCCTAATTAATTCATTATACTATTATTATCTCTCCTAATTTCTCCTAATTAATTAATTACCTACCCACCTCCTAATTAATTAATTGCCCCCGTTTTCATTACACAATGATTACTACCATATGCCCACCTCATACCCATTTGCTCCTTAAATTTTACTTTGGTCATACAGTCGGTCACAACAATATAAGTACTTTATTTTTAATTTTTCCTCCGATGTGGTACGGAGTACCAGTGACTTTAAACAAAATTTTGGTATTTTTCTTTGATTTGATTAATTTTTAAAGTTAAATTTAATTATATCAATTAAAAATTTAAGATCTAATTAGATATTTATATATTATACAAAAATAAATTTTACAAAAAGTACTAAATTCATCTCATATTAATATGATAATGTAATATATCTTAAATTGTTACTTAAAGTTCATGTAATTTAACTCTTAAAAAATGAAACTTGACAACTATTTATATATTTAAAATAAATCATTACCACCCAACATTTCATGAAAATTTTATGCTAACACTCACTTTGTATGAGATAAAATTCATAATTAAGCATATTAAACGTAGAAAAACTTTAAATTACACATACAAAAGTCTTCAAAATAAACAATGTATTTATAAGTTTAAAGTGCAAGGAAGTTATAATCAATAATCAATCGTATCTCTTATTAAGTAGTTGTGGTATTTATAATTTTAATTTCATTATATATTTGTAAATAAATATCACTTCATAACTTACTATAGAGAAATTAGATCATTTTTAATGCTTGTAAACAAAAGATATATCAATTGCATAAATAACTAAAAATGTATTGTTGTTTCATTTCAAATAATTCTATCAATGAGGGGTAATTAAACATCACATAATACTGCATATAACTGAATTTTTCTCTACTTAAAAATAGTACTTCACCTAAATAATAATAATAAACAATTTAATACATTATAATATTAAATCAAAATTGAGAACATTTATGATAGTTATTTTCTATTGGATAAAAACTATTCATATACTTTTATTGTTTTGTATCTTTCAACTCAAAAGAACTAAAATAAAAATGGCATCATTGATTTTTAGTGAGATTAGATACTAATTATATATAAGTTAATAATATTGATCATGAAATTTTTAGTAATGTTCCAACATTGTATTAGATTGATATTATTGTACAATAATTTATTTAACCTAAAAAGTAGAGTAAATAATTAACAATAAAATTATTATATTATTATAATTTTTCAATTGTGGTAAATATATTTTTAAGGAAATATTCCTAGAAGACTCCAAATTTTAAAAATTCTTAGATTCCAAGAAAAAACTTCCAATTAAATTATATGTTAAAAAAAATTCAAGTATACATATTTTCAAGTAAATCCTTCAAAAAATCTCCAACCAATTTCTCAACAATAAAATCCTCAACTTATTCTTCAAGTGAAAAAATTCCCAAGTAAATTCCTAAGAAATAAATCCCTAAAAAAATTGTGGAACATGAATCCCCAGGTAATACCACATATAAAATAATTTCTAGATTAATTTCCAAGTAGTTATTCCTAGCTAAATAAGTTTATCTAGGAATTTTCTTGCAAACCAATAAAAAAAAAATTCATTACTTGTGAATTTACCTATGAAAATGGTACTTGCAAATTACTTTCCCCAAATAATTTCCCGGAAATAGTTTCGTGAAAATGTTACCAAATTTACCTACTAATTTTTTTGGGGATATATTTTTCGCAAGTAAAAAAGTTTAGAATTTAGGAATTTCATAATTCTTCATGAAAATTCATAGGAAATGTCTACATAATTAATCCCTAAGTAAATTTCATAGGTAATTTGCAGTTTTCTAGTAGTGCTTGTGCCTTAACCTTCTGATAGATCTCTATCGAAGTTTTGTTAATATAGGGTGGGAAGAACTGAACCAGGTTGGATCACAATAGGGTTAGAGGCTTCTCGCACAAACTAAACCTCTAACTGAATAGATCTATCAAGAGAAGAGTTTTGAGACGTATTTAGGTCTAAGGTAGGAGAACAAATAGGGGAGGTCATTTTTAAAGAGGGATCACCACTAGGTGAGACGAGAACCTCAATGGTTTAGGCTAAAGCTTCTTCTACTATGGGTTGAAGGAACTTCAATACCAGGTGCAACTTTTTCTTCGATAGGAGGAATGATCGAAGTAGGGGTTTATGAAGAGGGTTTGTCGATCTAATTAACAAATAGAGAGGAGTCGAGTTCAGCGATAATCTTCAACATCTTTTCAGAGGAGACAATTGGTTGGTACATTATGAGAGGGTTTTCACAGAAGAGGGTTTTTGAAATTTTCTAATCTTTGAAGCAAATTTGAATTTTGGGAGAGATTGAAGGAAATGGAGGATATGAAAAGAACCAAAAGGGTGTATTAGGTCCCCTGAAAGGAAGTGTTGTTTGGTATTCAAATGATGGGACAGCATCAGATACCTGGATGATTGCCACTTGGCAATTGCAATGGTTATCATAAGTAATTTAAGTGTAGTGTCAAAAATGCTAACCTTCGAGAAAGGACCGGGTCCCTCTCTATAGTTTGGATGTAATTGCCCATATCTGTCCCGACCTCCCTTTTGCATCAGCATATTGACCTTGTGTGTATACGTACAAAAGGTATGAGACTGAATTTACTAAACATGCATATCTAAAAAAATGAGGATACATGCTCTTTATTCATAGTCATGTACGGGTTAATTGCTACAGGCATGATCCACTCAGTCAAGTTTCAGTATCCCCAACTTTAATCTGTTTTTTTCTTGAAAAGGTCCCTACTTAGAGCCTTTATGAAAATATTAGCAATTTGATCTTCAGTCTTGCAAAATTAAAAACTAATGTTTCCCTTTTTAACATTATCCCTCAGAAAATGATGCCTCACATACATATGGTTAGTCCTTTTATGCAGGACTAGATTTTTAGCCATATTGAGAGCACTTGTATTGTCCCAAAGGAGACGAATATCGTGAATAACCATTCCAAAGTTTTCAAGTTGTTGTTTAGCCCATATGAGTAGTGCACAACAAGCTACAGTTGCTACATACACTACCTCAACTATTGAAAGAGTAACAAAATTTAGCTTTTTAGTTACTCAGGAGATAAGAGATAGGCCTTGAGAGTCAATCATTCCTAAGGTGCTCTTTCTATAAACTTGATATCCAACATAGTCTGCATCAACATATCCTACCAAATCAAATGAGTCTTCTGATGGATAGAATAGAACCAGGTCCCTGTCTTATTCAAATATCTCAGAATCCTTTTAGTAGCCTTCAACTGAGACTCCTTTAGACAATCTCAGAATCTTGCACACATTCCAACACTAAACACAAAATCAGGTATGCTGGCAGTGAGATACTCTATCTTGAAGTAACTGCTCTATCTTGCTGGTTTTTATGTCTCAGAGTGACACTTATTCTAGATGAACTCTTTTGTGCTACCACGACTTAATATTGAAGGTTAGCCTGGTTTACTCATCAAAACAAAAACATGAAACAATGAACATCCATTTCATTTCTGTTACTATCAAAATTTTGAAACAACAACGTAAAAACTACCTTTTTTTCCAACATGTTGTATGTTGTGTCTGATGAAAGCATTTGGCTTTCAGCTAAAAGATGTTCATGAAAACAGAAGATTTTTTTTAGGGTTTGGGGTTTGTTTCTGATGATTACCTTAGAAGGGATCCACCACTTCTTACAGTTGAGAAATTTTTTGAACAGGTCCAATATAAGCTTCTTGGAGCACCAAAATTTCTGCTTGTTTTGCTTCCTGAGTGGAAAAATTGGGGCATATGTGGTTAGTATAATGGACTTGTTCTCTTGATTAGTAGCTAACCTTGTTTATTCTGCCTTGTTTCAACATTGACTTAGCTACTAATCAAGAGAGCAAGTACATTATGGTAACCATATATGCAACAATTTTTCCGCTCATGAAGCAGAACAAGCAAAAGTTTAGGTGCTCTAGAATGCTTAAATTGCACCTGTTCAAACACTTTCTCTACTCTAACAAGTGTTGGATCCCTTCTAAGGTGATCATCATAAACAAACCACAAATCCCCCAAAAATTATTCAGTTTACATCTCTCAGCAGAAACCCAAAAGTTTTCATCAGACACAACATAAGACATGTTGGAAAAAGAGGTAGTTTTTACCTTGTTGTTTCAAAATTTTGATAGTAATAGAAATGAGATGGATGCTCATTGTTTCATGTTTTATTTTGAGGAAAAAACTTTGCTTCTGTGACATTTTTCCCTCTGTTGGTGTGTAAGTTGCCTTACCTAGCACATGATCGAATAGTTGCTACGAGAATTCTAAGGACCTTCAAGCTTAAAAAGTAATATATATACACACACACAAGAAATAAATTTTAATAAATGTAGTTTACAAGGGAACAACTCAACGTCCAAGACAATACATATAAAACACAAGACACTGATCATTCTTTGTATCTTTTTAATTCATATTTTTGGTAGAATATCTTATTGGCTAAGAGAACTGTCATGATCTAGACCATCGTGATTGGCATCCACAGTAACTCTCCGGTGGGAGAACCATTAATAATAATTAGCTAACCAACTTTAATCAAAATACTGAGGCATTTAAGTTACAGAAGCAAGTTAAACGCTAAGAAAAGGAAATAAGGAGTTCCCACAAACTCCAAACAAAAGTCTAACAACTAAACAATGCGGAAGATACGCCTAGAACCTGAAAGTCAATGTACCAAAACTCTAACAAGATACAAAAGTCTAAACAAGAAGGGTTACAACCCCAAACTACTGAACTAATAAATAACTAGAAAGTTCAAGTCCGAAATGTGGACATAGACAGAAATAAAACTCATGGTAGCCTGGAAGAATTGGCTCACCCTTGAATTCGATCGACGATCACTGATCTTCTAAACGAGGTATGTCAATAGCTGTTTGAAGATACCTTGTATTTAACAAAGAAAGAGCAAGTGCAATATCAGTACACAACCACAGTGTACTGGTAGGATCACGCGGCTATCCCACTAAGTGAAACATACATAAGTCATTACAACAATATAATCACATGCATATATCGAACATATACAATATTATCAACATTTACGAACAAGGTGCAGTTTCACATTTCTCAAGATACACAATTATGTCAACTTATTGGTCCTCTCATGGAACCCAACCAAAACAATTAGCATACCGGAACATGGTATCCGATCCAATGATTATGCCGAAACGTGGCAACCGATTCCATAATTATGCCGGAATGTGGCAGTCGTTCCAAGTTAGTGTGTCGGAATGCAACACCCGATCCATTCAACAAGCCACAATCACAATCACAAAGTACATTCTCATAATCGTACAATCAAGTCATGATTCATGGCATTAATCATTCATATATCCTCATTTACAATTAGTGTGATGAATAATACAACATTCACATACATACATATATCATGATGAATCAAGAACAAACATACATCACATAATCATAGAATCACAACCATCACCTACCTCGAGACAAGCTTGAAACCCTTAAGAAACTTGATCATTCCCTTTCCAAATTCGTTCCGCTTGTTCTTGGTCTACAAACAATCGTAATAACGCAGAAATCAATAAACAATCACAAATTACCCAAATTACTAACAACTCTACCAACCCTAGATCATGCCCATGATCCCAATCTCTCAATTTAGGGATTTTCCCACCATAATTTTCAGATCAAAACTCTTCCCCATCGATAATTACCCATTAGATTACGTTCTAGGGATCGAAAAATGGATTCTGGAGTGAAAATCTTACCTTTAGCCTCAAGAATGGTGGAAAACTGTCAAGAAAAGCCATGGGTTCGTTCGTTAGCTCTTAAGCTCAAAAATGGCTGAATAAAATATTTTTGGGGTTTATTTACAGTTTTAATTCGCGTCTGGCCCGCCACAACGGTCATCACCCTGCTACAACGTCCCCGCCTTGGTGATAAAAATCACCACCAAAGCGGCTTGCACGAAACAATGAGCTATTTTAATAATTCCAATACCCCTATTTCACAACACACCTTCTATCAACAACACTCAGAAACCACACGTTCACGCCAAGATCAATTTCGGGAGTTCTACTAGCCCAAATTTAATTCCGTAAAGTCGTAAGAGTTTCTTAATGACTTATTTATCTACTAATGTAATTAAATTTATAATTAAATCACCCGATTGTTACCAGATTTCCCTACACCTTAACGACTCCAATTTCATCCAAATCTGGACTAGGTTGGGAAATTTCAAGTTACTACGAAAAAGTTTTCCGGCCCAAAATTTTTTCCCGTTGGCTTTTCTATAACTACGAAAATCGGTCATTACAAGAAGGCCTTTTAACCAATAGGGGTGACACTATTTCGATTCTTCATTCAATTTAAGTATTAAGGGTATAACTCAGCAGTCAATAGGAAACATAATTCAACTAAGAGAAGCGTTTCTTATTTTATTCAATTCATGATTATTCATTAATTCTCTTACAATGAATGACTTAAATTATGCATCGGTGACTTTGATTCCATCCAATTAAATCTCATTTTGGCATTCAATAAATTTTTTCCTTCTCTGCCCTTGTGTTAACCTATATATTGATGGTTCAATTATTATATTATCACTACTTTATTAAAGATTTTAACTCACATTTGCAATTCATTTTTGGTTACTTTTTCCTATTCTCTTTCCATTTCTAATAAATTTTGGACGATTAGTAAAAAGATTGACAAAAGCTTAGGTTTTTCTATTCTCCATTTTCTTTTATTTCTTTGTTTATCTCTCAATTGTATTAGTCTAAATACATTATATTATTGCAAGTCGTCACACCTGACACAGACACAAACAAAAGGTTACATAAATATATATTTGGTTCTTCTTGACATAAAATATGTGTTCTCACTTTTTTGCCTCCTTGACTTTGTGGTAAAATTGATTTTTCTTTTCTTATTTTCATTTCTAGATTCTAGATTTTGATTTGTTGGCCACATATATCAATATTAGTGTCTGTGTTTTCATAATTTTTTATGAATATATACTAAGTATAATTAAATCTGGTTTAAGCAAAGCATAAGAATGATTGAACAAAAGATATCCCCTTTTTTTTATTTATTAATAATTCATAATTCATCAACAAATTAATAGGAATAAAAAAAGAGGAAATATTTTGTCCAATCATTTTTGTGTTTTGCTTAAATCAAATTTAATTATTTTGAGTATATATTCATACACAACAATGAAACAAGAACACTAAAATGTTGATACATGTGGCCAGCAAATCAAAATCTAGAAATGAACATAAGAAAAAAAATATTCAAATTTACCACAAAGTCAATGAGGCAAAAAGTGAGAATATACGTTTGTATATCCTTTTGTGTTTGATTCTGTGAGACGTGAGCACTTGCAATAGTTAATTATATTTAGATGAATACAATTGAGAGGTAAGTATTGAAATATCATAAAATAGAGAACAGAAAAAACCAAACTTTTGTCAATTTTGTTGCTAGTCATTAAAAAATTATTAAAACTAGAAAAAACGATAAAAGAAAAAGAAACCAAAAAAGAACTGAAGATCTAAGTTAACATATCTAATATAATAAAGAGATGACAATATGCTAATCAAACCATCATTATATAATAAGTGAAGCCGAGCAAACAAGGAAACAAATTATTAAATGCCAAAATGAGATTTGTATAGAATCAAACTGACTATTACATCATCTAAATCTTTCATTGTTAAAGTATTAACAAACAATAATGAGCTGGATAAAATAAAGAAGCAAATTGATATTATCTTAGTTGTGTCTATTTGTCTCCTCTTGGTCCGTGTGGTATTCACTTAATACTAGATACTCACAAGTGTCTATAATTTCTAGACTATGTCAAAATGAATTCAAATAGTTCCAAAAGAGTTGATCAAATTTGTACTTGAACAATCAAATCCACTACCTAAGTCAATAAATGTTGCTCGTTCCTAGACATTGACCAAATAAATTAAATTGTTTTCACAAAGTTAATCAAATATCATGTATTATCTCATTTGAACAATCAGATTCACTACAAACTTTAAGAAGGTTATCAAATAAGATAGTAATGTGATAGTAATGTTTTTTTTAATAAAAGACATTTGTAGTTAGTTTGCTCTAGAATTAAAGTTTTTTATTTTTCCATTTTTGGACTCTTTATCACCTCTCTATAAATATGAAAATGTTCATATATTTTGTGGCATAAGAACATTTTCAAACATAATATCATTTATATTTTCGTCAGCCAAACTTCTAAGGTTTGTAACAAATGCAGATTAGGTGTAGTAGTGACCTACAGATAAGAGGAATAGGCCAATCTAAACCCGAAACAGAATGAGCATATAAAACATTTTTAGATGTCCAATTGAACATGGACAATTAGTGAAAAGAGCAAATATAATAATATAAGATTTAATTGACATGAATATAATTAAGCGACAAGTGTAGTGACGAGTTACAAATAAGAGGAATACGTAGGTTTTGAAGTACCTGTGCTTAGAATCTTCTCAAGATTCCTCTCTTCATTTCTAGTCCAATTTAGAAATGCAATAGCTCCTTTTAGACTTAGGGGACAAAGCTTTCGAGAAGGCCTTGGCCAAAAGAGAAGATTCATGACAGAGGTAAATTATAAGGATCAACAATTTGAAAGAATAATACACCATTAGAAATGGTAGCTACAAATGATAGAAAAATAGTATTGTCACACCCCGAGCAAACACTCTAGGTGGGACTGGCACTTGAGAACCATTGTTGTCCCCAAGCGAACCCTTGGCTAACTCTTAGCGGAAGCCTTACTCATAATAAAAGAACTTTAAAAGTAAACTGAAAGCTCAATATATAACTTAGAATGTTTTATAAATAAATATTCACTAGCCAAAGTGGCAACTCAAGTCTCAACATAACTGAATGGAAATGAAAAGACTCACCAACTAACAATAACTAGCTGTCTATGAAGCCTCTAACAACTGAGATGGACGTCGAGATAAGACCCATGACATCCTAAAGAACTAGAATACTGAAAACAATAACAAGGGGATCCTCCGAAAGCAAGGAGGTTCACCAACAAATTTGAAGCTCAACTGGATCAACGGTGCATTGTATGATGATCCTGGTTACCTGTATCTGCATCATAAAAAGATTCAGGCCAACTGGCATCAGTATATTGAATGTACGAGCATGCGAGGGGAATTCTAAAGCAAGACATAAGCTTGAAAGGGAACTGTAAGAACATACCTGGTCTCAACTCAACTCAACTTAATATAAAGAAGTAACTTAAATGCAATATAAATAAAAACTTTTAAAACATGTGGATAACAACTCTATGTATTGAAAAATACAATATTACTCAGTTTGTATGCAATGATACAATTTAAACTCTATTGTATATGAACATACAAGGTAAACTCTATGTATATAAGAATACAAAATATATCTCTGGGAGTGTCTCAAACCGACAACCATCACTATGAGCTATGTGATGATACAACGTCTTGCCTCACGCTGTCAGGGTTGTCTTATACCTTGCCGGGGGTATAGAACCTAACTACTAAGTAGATCCAGTAGTCTATGCTAAAAAGAACTAAGTAATCATCTAAAAAGTATGACCCTTTTCTACCCATGTTGGCTACATGTTTTATGGAGACTATGAATTATCTGAACTCTAATTGTCCCAAAATCGGTGCTCAATACTACTCCCAAAATGTAACTAGCTCATACTTTTAAAAACATAACACTTTCTGTGAATTCAGATAATTACTCAAAGACTAGCCCAAAGGCTCTCTTGGAAATCAGTTTCCTCTATTTCTTAAATGTGAAAACATTTACTCTTTGGAAATACATAGTTCCCATATACTCTTTTGAAGAAAATGAACTTCATTTATTACTCTTTACTTAACTCAAAACTCAAGTATTTAAAGAAGTTTGAAGCGTTTGTAAAATACTTTTTGAAAAGACTCTAAGAACTCTCTAGACTTGGCTCTTACCTTCTCTTGAATTTGAATTTATTGATTCAAGGTTATGATTCATGTTTATGCATGATCTCATGATGTTTAGACGCACCTTAGAGTGTAGAAATCAACTAGAAAACATAGGTACGATTCAAGGGAACTCGAACAGAAAGAAGTGGGAAAGGGTAGATGACCTGGCGACCTTGGTGTATGGAGTAGTGTCGGGCATCAGAACCTTAACTACAAAATCTGGGCTGGGGCGCACTGAGTGGAGCGGTGCCCCCAGAGCCTAAACTTCAGATGCTGATGTGGGGCGCACCGAGTGGCGCGACGCCCTTCCCCAAAATTTTGATGAATTTTCTTGTTCGTTTTTCGACCCTAATTCGTCTAGATTCGATTGGTTCTTTCCCCAAACTCTTAGATTTGAATACTCAACCAAAGTATACAAGAATCTACTCAAAATCAACCTCAAGTCTCTAGAAACTAACTCAAGAACTTCTCAATAACTCAACAATCAAGATCCCAATAGAAACTTTAATAAAATCCATCAAGAACTCAATTACTCTACTTTCAAGAAACATAAATACGGTGAATTGAATCATGATTGGAGCATGGGTGAACGAACCCAACGCTATGTGATCTTACATACCTCGTAGAGATTAACCCTTGGCGAAATCCGCAAGTGAAATATCAAGAGACGACTAACTTTGGCTTTTCTCCTCCTTTCTCTTCTCTGAATGACCTAGCATAATTTTATAAAGCGTAAACTGAACAAATATGTTTAGACCCCAATTTAAGAACTAAAACTGAATTAAATTAATTGGGTGGTGAAAAGACCGACATACCTCTCTTAAATCCAGGTAACTTTCCTTAACTGAACAACCCGACTTCAAACGAGAAGGATTTGGCCAAAAGAGAAGATTCATTACAGAGGTAAATTATAAGGATCAATAATTTGAAAGAATAATACACCATTAGAAATGGTAGCTACAAATGATAGAAAAATAGTATTGTCACACCCCGAGCCTACACTCTAGGTTGGACTGGCACTCGAGAACCATTGTTGTCCCCAAGAGAACCCTTGGCCTGGCTTAACTCTTAGCGGAAGACTTACTCATAATAAAGGCACTTTAAAAGTAAACTGAAAGCTCAATAGATAACTTAGAATGTTTTTTAAACGAAAATTTACTAGCCAAAGTGGCAACTCAAGTCTCAACATAACTGAATGGAAATGGAAAGACTCGTGAACTAACAATAACTAACTATCTATGAAGCCTTTAACAACTGAGATGGACATTGGGAAGGGACCCATGACATCCTAAAGAACTAGAATACTGAAAACAATAACAAGGGAATCCTCCGGAAGCAATAAGGCTCACCAATAACTCTGAAGCTCAACTGGATCAACGATGCACGGTATGTTGATCCTGGTTACCTATATCTGCATCATAAAAAGATGCAAGTCAAATGGCATCAGTACACTGAATGTACGACCATGCAAGGGGGAATTCTAAAGCAAGACATAATCTTAAAAGGGAGCTGTAAGAACATACCTGGTCTCAACTCAACTCAACTCAATATAAAGAAGTAACTTTTAAAACATGTGGATAACAACTCTGTGTATTGAAAAATACAATATTACTCAGTTTGTATGGAAAGATAAAATTTAAACTCTATTGTAGATGAACATACGAGGTAAACTCTATGTATATAAGAATACAAAATATATCTGTGGTAGTTTCTCTAACCGACAACCATCACTATGAGCTATGTGATGATACAACGTCTTGCCTCACGCTATCAGGGTTGTCCTATACCTTGTCGGGGGTATAGAACCTAACTACTAAGTGGATCTAGTAGTCTATGCTAAAAAGAACTAAGGAATCATCTAAAACGTATGACCCTTTTCTACCCATGTTGGCTATATGGTTTATGGAGACTATGAATTATCTGAACTCTACTTGTCCCAAAATCGGTGCTCAATACTACTCCTAAAATGTAACTAGCTCATACTTTAAAAAACACAACACTTTCTGTGGTTTGAGATAATTACTCAAAGACTTGCCCAAAGGCTCTCTTGGAAATCAGTTTCCTCTATTTCTTAAATATGAAAACATTTACTCTTTGGGAATACATAGTTCCCATATACTCTTTTGAAGAAACTGAACTTCATTTGTTACTTTTTACTTAACTCAAAACTCAAGTCTTTAAAGAAGTTTAAGCGTTTATAAAAGTCTTTTTGAAAAGACTCTAAGAACTCTCTAGACTTGGCACTTAACTTTCCTTGAATTTGAATTTATGGATTCAAGGCTATGATTCATGTTTATGCATTATCTCATGATGTTTAGACGTACCTTAGAGTGTAGAAATCAACTAGAAATTATAGGTACGATTAAAGGGAACTCGAACAGAAAGAAGTGGGAAAGGGTAGAGGACCTGGCGACCCTGGCGTACTGAATGGTGTCGGGCGCAAAGACTTAACTACAAAATCTGGGTTGGGGCACACTGAGTGGAGTGGCGCCCCAGATCCCAAACTTCAAATGTTGATGTGGGGCGCACTGAGTGGCGCGACGCCCTTCCCCTCTTCCCCAGAATTTTGATGAATTTTCTTGTTCGTTTTTCGACCCTAATTCGTCTAGATTCGATTGGTTCTTTCCCCAAACTCTTAGATTCGAATATGCACCAAAGTATACAAGAATCTACTCAAAATCAACCTCAAATATCATGAAACTAACTCAAGAACTTCTCAATAACTCAACAATCATGATCCCAATAGAAACTTCAACAAAATCCGTCAGGTACTCAATTACTCTACTTTCAAGAAATATAAATACGGTGAATTAAATCATGATTGGAGCATGGGTGAATGAATCCAACGCTATGTGACCTCACATACCTCATAGGGATTAACCTGTGGCGAAATCCGAAAGCGAAATATCAAGAGATGACGAACATTGGCGTTTCTCTTCTTTTCTCTTCTCTGAAAGACCTAGCGTAATTTTATAAACCGTAAACTGAACCAAATCAGTTTAGACCCTAATTTAAGCATTAAAAAGGAATTAAATTAATTGGATGGTGAAAAGACCAAAATACCCCTCTTAAATCCGGGTAACTTTCCTTAACTGAACATCCCCGACTTCAAATGGGCATATCTCCCTCATACGACCTCAAAAATTAGCAAACTCGGTGGCGTTGGAATGATAATTCAAAGACCTTTCATTTGATATCTTGTAGCCCACCTATATCATCATGTACTAAGAGTTATGGTCGTTTGAAGCTGACTCAAAACTCATACTTAGCAAATCTTGCCAAAATTTCCAAATTTAATCTTTCCAAAAATGGTTTGTTTCTGATTCTAGTTCTTACAAATAGCGGGGTGTTACAAGTACTTTATGAATAATAGAAATTTCCTTGACGCATGTTACAGAAACTATCCTTAAAGATATAATTAGGCGTTTCCATCAAGATTCAACAAAGTTTTTAAGTGATTAACTAGAAGGAGAAATAATGAACTTCAAGAAAGAAAGCCCAAATTGGGTACAGAAGAGAGTAAATAGATAAAGTTGTGTATTTTGTGTTCTCCAAAGTGGTGTATATATAGATGTTTCTACAACGGCTAGCTAACGGCTAGTTTGACTTCATTAAATGTAATAAAATATTTTAATAAACAATAAATAGATATAAAAATAATATCCCAAAAATAATGTTTTCCCAAACCAATGATGGACATTTACTACCGTTTGAATACACAATTTTTTCCAACAAGAAGAAGATAATTTTGGTAGCTACACACAAAAGTAGATTGAAACATACAAATGAAAAAAAAATTAGTACTCTACTTTTTTCTATAAGAAGGAACAAACTTACTAACAAAGAAGGTCACTAATAATACAATAAATTTCGCTCAAGCTAAACTAATATTATATCAACGAAATAAATTCAACTTCTCATGGTTAGACATCCATGTGGCTAAATTCCCTCACTGCCCAGGCACAACAAAACTTTCAATTCTCTTTGGGAGACCATGAAGGGGATAATGTGACAAAAATCTAAGCTTATTACCATAAAGGAAAGGAACCCATAAATTCAACATATTGTATATAAAATATTAATAAGAAGAGGATAATCTATATGTTGACTTTCCAAAATATTGCCGTACCCATGCCATATCCTTCAAAATGCACTAGTTTTGGCGAATTCAATACACATCCAATGACATTTTCTATGAAGAATTCGAGCAACATAGATAAATAACGTAAAATTTTACCATGCTTGCGATAAATGAAGTCCAAACTTTTTACAATTACAAACTCATTAAGTGACATGGACGAACCAGACGTGACATTCAAATTAGTCTACATTTGAAGTGCAAGTATCTTGGAAATTCAAATAGCTAATTTTATCAAAAGGGCAAGTAGAAATTACAAGAAAAAGAGTGTTTGTTTCAACAACGAAAAATATGATACACTGCATTATAATTTGAAAATATTTTCAATCCCGAATATACATCTGTTTAATCACCACTAAAGAAAATATATTTCTTAAACATAACTTGTACTTCCTCAAGAAAATTTCCATTGACAATTGAAGCTATCAATATATTGATAATACTAGTCTAAAAGGTTTACACAGTTGAGCAAAACATGTAAGTTCTGATAAAGGTATATGTGTAATAAAAGATCAGTATACGCAGTACTTACATATCAATTCCGGGTAAATTGGAGTCAATTTTCTACCGGCATATAAATATCTGACTGGATAAAAGATTCCTAGAAACTTATTCTTAACTAATTGTATCCCTTACATATATCTTTTCCTACAATTGTACCTGGACTCAAGAGAATGTATTGCGAAAGTGATTTCATAATATCGTGTTAACAATAGAATATAAAGAGTGACAAAATATACATGAGATGATTTCTTGTAAATAACAGACAAAAGAACAGGATATCTCATGAAACAAAGAATTTCAATTTATTGAGGACAAAGAATGGGAAAATGAGGAAGAAAAAGAATTATTTAAGGTACAATCTTACTAAAACAGTTCATAGTGAGAGACACTGACTACCATAACATACCAACATAATTCTATAAGTAGAGTTTGAAAGAGACTCTAATTAATGGTAAAACAGAAAGAAGAAAAAACAATTTGGATGGCTAAACGGATATTCCAAAATGTTATCATATCGTTCTTCACGACTCTTCTTTCCCATAGACACAACTTCTGCAGGCTCGTCACTCATTCTCTCACCATTCATTAATCCATCACAAAATTGCATAGTTAAAATGGTCAAATTCACCATGTTCGGTCCTTCTTTCTAAGAGATAGATTTGAAGCCCCAACAACAAGCTATTCGTGATTAGTAAAGAAACAACATTACTTTAAAACAAGGTGGTAAATTTCCAGAATCTTTAACCATTGAGTTGTCGAGAGCATAGTTAAGTTCAATAGCTAGAAACCCATTTTATTTTACTGAAACTAGAAAGTGTAATCGAAAAAATCTCAACAATACTAATAGGGATCAATGTATCTCCACTTCCTTAAGAACTATTCTAGAAAACACGAATTAAGATTTAAATCAATGCATTCTGAGATTGTCATTCCATGTATCTTATGTCTTCTACACTTCGATACATATAGAAGTAGATAGAGATGGTCAGTTTAAGTATGATACTACAACAACTACTACTATTGCATCTTAGTTCCAAAAGAGTTGGGGTCCGGTTATATGGATCCTCTCAGATCATGTGTCTCCATTTATATTTATGTTATGCAACACATTTTAAGTATAATAAACTACACACATATGAGGAAAGAGTAGCCCTTGTAACACAATTTTAGACACCCCAATCTAAGTAACATTGAATTTGAAGCTAGTTCCTCGAGTATAATTCATTAGAAGTCACGATAAAAGTTCTTGTTTTTTCCTTTTAAGGAAACACTTCTACTGCTACACATTTACTGTTGGTAAATGGAACACATCCCAAATGAGTAACATATTAGCACACCTGAAAGAAACTCAGAATGGAAAAGTACAAATAGAGTTTCAATTCATTTTATTTTTTAAAACCTCATGTTGATATACTTCACTGATGCAGAAGAAAAGTTTGTAAGAAAGGAAAATCTATTGGAATAGCACCCACCAGCAGCCATAAAATCTTATTATTGAAAATTTATAACCAGTGTCATGGAATTTGTGGAACTCCATAACTCTAGATATGTAAAATTTAATTCGAGAATGTCATCATGTGTTAGGTAAGGAAACTTATGGACTAATAGAGGTACGGATATCACAGAAGCAAAGATTGTTCATCTAACTTAAAATATGTAACAATAAATATCCATCTTATTTTTTTCACTATTAAAATTCTGAAACAACAAAGTAAAAGTTACCACAATTTTCAACATCTCTTATGTCTTCACTATCGGCCAATTAATATTTGGACATTTGATTCTTAAGAAATTGTAACCATTTGGTGTTTTTTTTTGTGTAATATCCTTCTTTGAGAAATCTCCACTGTGAAGGAGTAGCAACGCCGTGTCTCCAGTAGTGGCGTCGAGTGGAGACATTAATTATCACAAAGTAAAATTTAGCTAACCTCTATAGCTCACACATCAAAGTTGAGCTTCTGAATGGTTCAACTGTAGTTAAAAAATATCATTCGAAGCCTACATGTGTTAAATGAGTGAATTGGATTGAATTAAAAAATCCATACGAAATAACATAACTTTTATTTGCAAAGACCTTTTTAATATTTCTAAAACCTCATTATTTTGATATACTTGACCAGGGCTGAAGAAAATTTTGCAAGAAACAAATCTTATTGATCAAAACTACGGATATCACGATTCATAGAAGTAATAAAGCTTTCTCATAAAAATTAAAAAATGAAACAGTGAACATCTGAAATCTCATTTTTGTCATTATCTATCAAAATTTTGAAATAACAAAGTAAAAGTTACCGGTGTTTCCTACATGTCTCACGTCCACTTGCCAATTGATCTTTGGACACTGAATTCTTAACAAAACTTTTTGAAATCTATTAGAAAACTTTGTGAATTCTGAAAAAAGCTTTGTGAAGTTCTTATCTTCTTTTTTTGGGGTGGCAATAACAATGTAATAAATTTTGTCTTCAATTAGTCAGAATATGGTTAGTTACACGGTAAATAAACATTGGAACTTGCAACTGAATACTACTCTTTTCCTTTTGTTTGATTTTGATTTGGTGGGCCCACATTTTTTGTTTTTCCACAAAACATATTTTACAAATTACTACTCACACAATATATCTTTACTTCTAGATGTTTTATTTAATACTTCCTTAAAATAATATATAAAATAATAATTTTACTGTATCACTTTTATTAATTATAAGCTATTTTAATATTTGGACATGAATAGTATTTAATAATAAGTATAAAATAAATATAAAATGATAAACTATCTCTTTATTTTCAAACTGAATAAGTAAATTTTGGCAACTATTTTTAGTATAATGGATAACAAAAGATGGACGGAGGGACTATTCCCTATACTGAAAATAAATATTTCATTTTCACTAATCAAGATAGTGTTTTTATACTACCCATAATATTAAGTAACCAGTTAAAATAGTGTAGTATTAGTCAAATTTAGATTTTTAGAGCATCATTAATAAGGTTAGTTTAACACTCTCGTATTCAGTTTTACTTATGTACTATTCTAAAATTTATTTCATTTTTACTTGTCACTTTTGACATATTAGGAAAAGACAATTAGTTTTCCATGTCCTACCCTTAGCATTAATAACTTATTTCACAAATATTTTTTCAAGACTTAATACTAAAAATTAATTAATAGGGGTAATGTGGTAAAACAATCATGTCAATCTTTGTTTTGTGTATGGATGTGTAAAGTTCTAATATAACAAGTAAAAGTGAATGGAGAGAGTAAAACACACATCCGATTTAAAGTTTAGCTAAGTCGGGTCTGATTGAGTTTTGGTCTTTATGCTCATGAGGGCCTTTTTGCATTGGTGATGATGGTTTGGGTTGGTAGGCTTCGATTGTGCGGACTCATTTGCAATCATGAAGAGCAATTGTAGCTACTAGTCTGAGTCTTATATAGATGTTTTGGTATTTGATTTTGAGCAAGTTAGGGTAGTTTAGGGTCGATCCTCACCATCGTTTGGATACGGGTCAGTTGATAAGGTTGATGAGTACACGTAGATTCATACTTACACTAATTTATTTCTATAGCTTTTCATGCAGCTTTTGAGCCAAGTACCTTTGAGCCATGATCAGTAATGGTGCTAAGATATTTTTTTTCAAGATTCTGATATAACTGCTTCGTTGATCCACATACTTCCTCGATGTTTTCTACCCTCTTAGTTTATGTTGCTTTCTCTCGTTTGGATGATTTTGAGACTCGTTGAGTTGAACTTGAATTCACAGAGGCATGTACTATTATCTCCAAGTTTTCGGTATGGTTTTGTATGGATTTTCCACATTTCTTTAAATATTTCATAAAATGAGTTGCTTATTGGCTTAAATTGTTACCTTTCTATATTTTTGGATTGAGTTATTTGGGTTGGCTCCCCTTTTTGTGCGGTTGAGTTAGGTGTCATCACTTTCCTAATTTTGGATAATGAAAAGTTGGTACCAAAGCACTAAGTTCATCAGTCTCACAAGTACAAGATAAGTCTAGTAAATTCCTACAAATAGGTGTTGAGAGGTCTTTTAACTATCTTAAAGTGACTATTGAAATTTAGGAGAATTCCATTTTTGCATTCTTATTGTGCATACTTGATTCCATTGGTTACTAAGATTCCTGGTTCTACTCTCTCACATATGCTGAGCACATGTGCTTCAATGGCTAGAAGAGATCACGAGCTATAATAACCTTGAAGGTCATTTTAAGAAATTTTTAGAAAATTTCCATTTTATCTGTCCCGATAGTTGCCCCAAGTCATGTTTGATCAATTTATGAAGTCATTTTTGAAATTTCATTGAAACATTATGATTTTAGGAAGTTTTAGAGTTATAGAGAGTTAAAGTTGTCAAATGTGATTTTTGGTAACGACCGATGCTACGCGTCTTAGAATCGAAATCAATTAGCTCTGGAATTTGAAATTTGGTCATGGTATGTTGTCATTTTCAGTTTTTGAGTTATTATGTGGATTTGAGCCCTTGAGGTAGAAGTTTAAGTGAAATTAGCCCAAGAGTTGACTTTGGTCAACATTTGGAATTCGAACACTCTGATTGAATTTTCGATGATCCCATCATATCCAGGGGATGATTTTAGGCCTAAGAGAGGTCTTGGGTGAATTGTCATAGGTTTCAAGGGAAGTTTGGTATTATATTTTTTTGGGTGAAAGTTTATTTCAACTTTCATGGGTTTTGGGTCAAGAAAACCTCAAGTCTGTGTTTTGATGGTTCCATTGAGACTAGAACGTTGAATTTAGTAGGGTTGCATATATGGTTTGTGTACTCGGGGCTCCAAACAAATTCCGAGTGTCCATTCGATGATGTTGTTGAGTTTTGATATTTTTCTGAGTTGTTGTCTGCTGCATGGTATTTTTTTCATTGTGATCACAGGGCCATATCTGTCATGCCCTGAGCCTACCCCTAGGCGGTACTGGCACTCGAGAACCATTGATGGCCCCAAGCGAACCTTTGGCCTAGCTAGACTCTCAGCGGAAGATCTTAAGTATTATTACAATAATCAAATGCATTTAAAAATAACTATCTCAAATAAACTTAGAACGTTTTAAGGATAAACATTCAAACTAGCCATAATTGGCAACTCAAGTCTTGTAGCAAAATATCTGAAATACAAGACTAAAGAACTATGACTACTCGTCTATGAAGCCTCTAAAACAAAGAGGGATGTCGAAACAAGACCCCTGATCATCCTAGCAACTAAAATACTAAATCAAATGATAAAAGGAGTCCTCCGGATAGCAAGGAGGCTCAACAACTGACTCTGAGTGCTCAACTAGATCAAAGAGGCACTAGATGTTGATCCTGGTTACCTTTGTCTGCATAATAAAATGATGTAGGCCAAATGACATCAGTACATTGAATGTATGAGTATGCGAGGGGAACACTAAACATAACATAAGCTAGAAAGGAATCTGAAAGGAACGCTTACCTTGGGTTTACTCAACTTATGAATACTTAACTCAAATGCAAAGTAAACAACAATAAATGTACAGTCTATACAAAGCATATAAAACAGTAGGTAGCAACTGAATTTGTTAAAGAAATGCAATAACAACTCAGTTTACATATAAAGTAATATAATAGTGTGGGAGTTTCTCTAACCGACAACCATCACTATGAGCCTAAATGATGATACAACATTGCTTCCAGAACTGTCCTATACTTTGCCATCATATAGAACGCCTCAACTAAGTGGAATCCACTAGTCTATGCTAAAAAGCACTAAGGAATCATCTAAAAAGTATGATCCTTTCTACCCATGATGGTTATATGGTTTTATGGAGACTTGAGTTATTATGAACTCATCCCCTTATCGGTGCTCAATACTACTCCCAAAATATACTCAACTCATATGTTAAGTAAAAACAAAACTCTTTCTGTGATTTGAGATAATTACTCAAAAACTAGCTCAAAGGCTCTCTTGAAATCGTTGTTTCCTTTCTTGCTCAAATGTGAAAATATTTTAACTCTTGGGAATTCTTAGTTCCCGTATAATCTTTGAAGAAATGAACTTTACTCTTACTCTTCACTGAACTCAAAGTTTAAGTCTTAAAACAAAGATAAAACGTTTGTAAAAGACTTTTGGAAAACT
This sequence comes from Solanum tuberosum, assembly GCF_000226075.1. Classification (NCBI taxonomy): domain Eukaryota; kingdom Viridiplantae; phylum Streptophyta; class Magnoliopsida; order Solanales; family Solanaceae; genus Solanum; species Solanum tuberosum. The sequence continues at coordinate 432,515 of NW_006239334.1, read as the reverse complement.
CTATGAACTTCTCTTGACTTAACTCTTACCCTCTTGACTTGATTCTTAACTTTCCTTGAATTGAATTATAGATTCAAGGTTCATGATCTCATGTTTATGGATGATTTCATGATGTTTAGAGGTACCAGAGTATAGAAATAGACTAGAAAACTTAGGTACGTTGCTAAGGAACTAGAACGAAAAGAAGTGGGAAAAGGTGGAAGAACTGGCGTCCCTGGCGCTCTAAGAGGCGCGCTAGCCTTGAAATTTTAGAGACTGACTTGGGGCGATCTGGCTGGCGTGGCGCCCCAGAGGTCAAACTTCAGAGCCCCTGTTGGGGCGCTCTGGCTAGGGCGGCGCCCCAGGCCCCTACCTAGGTGAATTCTGACTTTTCTTCTTCTTTTTTCAACTCTAAACCCTCTAATTTCACTTGATTCTTTCCCCAAACACTTAGAAACAAATAAATCGTCAATATATGTAAGATTCTACTAAAAAACAAACCTAAAATAAGAATCAAACTCAAGAAACTCCAACAACAAGAACCCACAAGAATTCAAACAAATTTCATCAAGAACTCATAATCTTATCTTTCAAAAGAACACAATTACGCTGAATTGAACGCGTAGGTGAACTAAACCAACTCTATGTGATCTCACATACCTCTTAGGGATCATCCCTTGACGAAATCCACGACATTATCTTCAAGAATTGACGATTCCTTGCGTTCTCTTCTCCTTTCTACTCTTCTTTTCTCTTCTCTCAAAACCCTAACTCAAATTTCGAAAGCGTAAACTGACCAACTTCAGTTTAGACCCCCAAGTAATTACCAAATACGTAATTTAATTGGGTATGGAAAAGACCAAAATACCCTTCCAAAATCCAGATTGGACTTTCCTATCCAGACAGCCCAACTTCCAATGGGAATATCTCACTCATACAAACTCGGAATCGTGCAAACTCACCGGCGTTGAAAAGATATTCAAATATATTTCCCACGGTATCTGGAAACACACCTAACTCATCCTGATATAGGAGTTATGGTCGTTTGAAGTTGACCAAAAACTCAAACTTAACATAACTTAACCAATTTTCTAGATTTTTCATTCTTTTCAAAAATGTCTCTTTCTAATTCTAGCTCTTTCTAGTTCTTTCAAATAGCGAGGTGTTACAATATTTTCCCCTTGGGAACATTCATCCTCGAATGAGATTACTCTTAATAAGCTAAAGGTGTAACATCTAACACTCAGTTCAAACACCCAACAAGCAAATCTAACACATCAAGTATATAAATTAAAGAGTACTAAGAAGAAAATTAGTACCTTGATCTGGAATTTCTCCGTGCTCAAAGAGATATGGATATATATTCTTCATATCCTCCTCAGCTTCCCAAGTAGCTTCCTCAACATACTGCTTTCTCCAAAGAACATTGACTGATGCTACTTCCTTGGTCCTGAACTTGCGAACCTGACGGTCTAGAATCTGAAAAGGAATCTCCTCATAATACAAGCTATCCTTGGTACTAAAAGCTTCGGTTGGTATTATAAGTGAAGGGTCTCCCATGCACTTTTTCAACATGGAAATATGAAATACCTTATGGACCGCTGGTAAGTCTTGTGGTAGCTCTAACTCATAAGCTACATTGCCAATCCACTTGGATATTCTATAAGGATAAATATACCGGGGACTAAGCTTCCCCTTCTTACCAAATCTCATAACTCCCTTCATGGGTGAAACTTTCAAGTATACCCAATCATCTACTTCAAACTCTTAACTCCCTTTTCCTAACATCAGTGTAGGATTTCTGACGACTCTGCGCTATTTTCAACCTTTCTTGAATAACTTTCACCTTCTCCATAGCTTGTTGAACTAAGTTTGGTCCTATCAACCCAGCTTCACCAACTTCAAAGCATCCAATAGGAGATCTGCATCTTCTCCTATAAACAGCTTCATAAGGAGCCATTTGGACACCGAATCTGGACTATGAAATCGCTTGGCGAAGAAGATGGGAATGTTGGAATGATTTTGGAGAGAAGAGGGAGAAATGGGAGATGGAGGATTGCTATGTATCAATTTGGGGAGTGATATGGGGGTGATTGATTTATGATTGTGGGTATTTGGAGAGTTAAAAACGGTTGGGAGGGAATTTTAGAAGTGGGAGATGTTTTTAAAAATGAAAGGTTTTATAAAAAGGGGTCCGGCAAGGCAGAAACCTAGTTTGGACCCACGAGACCCTGTCAACGGTCTGTGGGTCGACCTACGGTCCATCGATGGGGTCCGTAGGTCATGCTGACAATTAGAAAAACTTAGAATTCTTACCTGGGATCTACAGACGCCATTCACGGTCCGTGGATTGACCAAAGGACAGTCGATGGGGCCCGTAGACCACTGCACAACTATTTTCTGGAGATTTTGCCTTTTCATTCCTGCACACATAGGACTTTCTTTTTATATTTTCTGGACACTTTTTAGACCCGGACCCTATGCTATATCTAGCCAACACTAAAACATAAAGTTAAGCACCTATCTAAAGAGCTACAAAAAAGCAAAAAGGACTATAAAATAAAAAATAAAGAAGAACACTCCTATAGTTGGCTAGATTATACATCTTGGGTTGCCTCCCAAGCAGCGCCTGATTTAACATCGCAAAACGACGCATATACCTTGATTACTCAGACTTCATCAAGGTAATAAGCCTCTATCACTTCTTGCACACTCTCAAATTTCCCCAAGTAGACTTTTATCCGCTGTCTGTTCACCTTGAACCTCATCCCTTCCTTGTTCTCGAGCTCAACCGCTCCATGTGGAAATACTTGAGTCACTCTAAATGGCCCGGTCCATTATGACTTGAGCTTGCCAGGGAACAGCCTCAACCTTTAGTTGAATAAGAGCACCAGATCACCAACAACAAATTCACCCTTTTCAATCTTTTGATCATGGTACTTTTTCATCTTCTTTTTATACAGGGCTAAACTTTCATATGCTTTTAGGCGAAACTCATCAAGCTCATTCATATATATTAGCCTTTGACTCGATGCGGCACCCCAATCCAAATTCAACTTTTTAGTGCCCACATTGCTTTATGCTCTAGCTCTACAGGAAAATGACATGACTTCCCATATACAAGGTGGTAGGGGGAAATACCTATGGGAGTCTTGAATGCGGTGCGATAGGCCCATAGAGCATCATCAAGCCTTCTTGACCAATCAGTTCTGCTGACGTTCACAGTCTTCGCAAGGATTTTCTTTATCTCTTTGTTTGATACCTCAACTTGCCCACTAGACTGCGGATGATAAGGAGCGGCAACATTGTGACTAACCCCATATTTCTCTAGCAACGCCTTGAACAACTTGTTACAAAAGTGAGAACCTCCATCGCTGATGATTGCCCTTGGTGTACCAAATCTGGAGAAGATACATATTTTCAGGAATGCGGTGACACTTCTTCCCTCATTGTTTGAAAGCACAATTGCTTCCACCCATTTCGATACACAGTTAACCACAACAAGAATATACTTCATCCCATGTGAACTTACAAATGGACCCATGAGGTCAAGTCCCCAGAAATCAAATAACTCAATCAGCAATATTGGATTCATAGGTAGCCCTTGCTTCTTTGAAATTCCTCATTCTCTTTGGCAACAGTCACAATGATTGGCGAGATATGAGCATCTTGGTGGATGGTAGGCCAGTAATACCCACACTGCAAAAAATTGTGAGGAATTCAGATACCATTATGGTGCCCACCAATATGTGATAAATAACACGCCTCTAGTAAACTCATCATCTCAACCTCGGGCACAGAACGACGAATAATCCCATCAGCACAAATACCAAACAAGTAAGGCTCATCCAAAAAGAACTTCTTCACATCATACATATACTTTTTCCTTTGGTGAAATGACAAATCCGATGGAACCAAATCGCTTGCCAAGTATTAAGCAAAATCTGCAAACCAATGGATAAGATCATAAGAAGCAGCCAATACTGTTCATCCGGGAATGCATCATTAATATCCGACCCATCTCATAACTTGAGCATAGATTCCTCCTCCAATCTGGACAAATGGTCGGCAATCTGATTTTCTGTTCCCTTTCCATCCTTAACCTCAAAATCAAACTTTTGCAGCAACAATACCCATCTAATATACCTCGGTTTACAACCTTTTTAGCCATCAGATACCTTAATGCAGAGTGACCAGTATGCACTATGACCTTAGTACCAAGCAAGTAGGATCAAAATTTTTCGAATGCGAAAACCACAACAAGGAGTTCCTATTCAGTCATAGTATAGTTATTTTGAGCCACATTCAGACCTTTGCTGGCATAGTAAATCGGTTGAAGAATCTTCTCTTACCTCTATCCTAATACCACACCAAGTGTCACCCCACTCGCATGACACATCACTTCAAACGGTTGCCCCCAATCCGGTTAAATAATGATAGGTGCAGATACTAACCTCTCTTTCAATTCTCCAAATGCTCTCAGACAAGCATCATCAAAATCAAACTTACACTTCTTTACGAGTAGCTTGCACAATGGGTGAGCAATTTTTGAGAAATCTTTTATGAACCTGTGGTAGGCACTTGCATGCCTAAGGAAACTCCGAACACCTTTTACAGAGATGGATAGTGGAAGCTTTTCTATTACTTTAACTTTGGCTCGATCAACCTTAATACCTTTCTGCGAAATCCGATGACCCAGAACTATCCCCTCTTTCACCATGAAGTGGCACTTTTTCCAATTGAGCACAAGATTGCACTATTCACATCATTTCAGTACCTCAGCCAGATGCATCAAATAACCATCAAACAAGTCACCTACCACAGAGAAATCATTTATTAATACCTCAATCGTGTTCTCCACTATATCTGAAAATATCGACATCACACACCTCTGGAAACTCGTTGGAGCATTACACAACCCAAATAACATCCTTTTAAAGGTGAAAGTCCCATATGGACAAGTGAAAGTAGTTTTCTGTTGATCTTCCAAAGCTATGGATATTTGATTGTTGCCCGAATACCCATCTAGAAAGCAATACCAACCCTTACCAGCAGGACGATCCAGCATCTGGTCAATGAACGATATCGAGAAGTGATCTTTTTCTGTCCATGCATTTAGCTTGTGGTAGTCCATGCATACTTTCCATCCAGTCACTAGCCTCGTTAGGACCATCTCATTTTCCACATTAGGAACCACATTAATCCCACCTTTCTTAGGTACACACTGAACAAAGCATACCCAAATACTATCTACAATGGGGTATATGACTTCAGCATCTAACCATTTGATAATTTCCTTTTTCAGTACCTCTTGCATAGGTGAATTAAGTCTCCTTTGGTGCTTAATACTTGGCTTTTTGTCCGCCATGGGTTGGATTTTATGAGAACAAATGCCAGGAGGAATCCCAATAATGTTAGCAATAGTCCATCCAATAGCCTGCTTGAACCTCTTCAACACAAAAACCACTGCCTCTACTTGTTCCCTACTCAAATCAACAACAATGATCACTGGTAAAGTGCCATCTTTTCCAAAAAATACATACCTCAAATGAGATGGTAGAACCTTGAGCTCAAATTGATGGTTTTGTAGGTGGGGAGTCGTTATTCTTCATATCTAACTCGAACCTTTTTGGTGTGGAACGGAATTTGAACCTATCAAGTGCGGCAACTAATTTATCATAGTCTTCAATACCATCACCCTCAAAATTCACCATTACCGCTATCAGTGCATCAACACCCAACCTCTCTTCAATAGACACTTCAGAACCTCGCTCCACAATATGATTCACCACCGATACCGACTTGAGATCACTTTCCTGCTTCATAAACCTACAGATATTCAAAGTTACCTCTTCATTATTCAGTTGGAACTTCATCCCCCCTCTCTCCATGTCGACGAAGGCACACTAGTAGCAAGGAATGGTCTCCTAAGATGATGGGAACCTCAAAATCAACCTCACAATCAAGTATCACAAAATTCCCTTGAAAAATGAACGACTCCACTTTCACAAGGATATCTTGGAGAACACCAATGGGCTTCTTCACAGTTGTATCAGCCATGAGTAGATGCATCATAGTCGGTTTTGGAGCCCATAAACACAACTTCTTGTAGATCGACAATGACATCAAATTAATGCTGTCATCCAAATCACACAAAGCCTTTGCAAAATGCAACATCCCAATGGTATAAGGAATAATGAAAGCTCCAAGATCCTTTTTCTTTTGCACTAGTAACCGCGTAGAAATAGCACTACAATGTTCTAACCTTTCTTCACCCTCAAAACTGACAACACTTTTTTTGCTCACCAAATCCTTCATGAACTTTGCATACCCAAGCATTTGTTCCAAAGCTTCTATCAACGGAACATTGATGGAAAGCTATTTCAACATAGTTATGAACCTGCCGTATTTTTCTTCTTCAGTCTTCTTCACCAATCTTTGTTGGAATGGAGGTGGAGGTCTAGGCATGGGAACAACTTTTTGGGTTACCTCCGCTTCCTTCTCTGTAGCATTTTTGACTATCCAGTAACCTCAATCTCATCGGCATCTTTTTCTACCACACTTTCAACCTCAGACGACATAGGAGGGTCAATGGTCTGCTTACCTCCGCGAGTAGTGACTGCCATACAATGCCCATCATTCTTCAGATTCTGGATGGTGTTGCTAGGAAGTGTACCAGGCTGACATGGGTTCACTGTAGTGGACAACTGACTAAACTATTGCTCAAGTTGCTTGATCAACACTACATGGGCATCAAATTTTTTATCGATTCCACACAAGTCATTTTGTATCTCTTTCACATTCTGATCAGTTGCATCGAACCTCTTCATCATCTTTTGCATCATATCCTTAATGCGTGACATACTACCCCCAACCTCTCTATTACCAGATTACCTATTACTAGGTGGAACATAGGGCCCAACTCTGTCATTTCGATTGTCATATTTATTTCGGTTGTAGTTGTTATCACGATTATCGTTCCCATCTCAGACATAGTTTCCCTTTCGATTGTAGTTTTCATAGTTTCGATCTTGGTTTCCTTGACCTTGGCGCCAATTATCCGAGTTGGAACCTTGGGCGTTGGTTCGGAAACCCACCGTCTAATCATTAACAAAATATACATCTTCCTCATAGTAACATTCCTCAACTAGTGGTGGTGGAGTTTTAGTTAAGTAGTTTACTACATTCACTTTTTCTGCACCTTCTGTCACATGCTTTAATTCCAAACCCAGTTCTGTCCTCATTTGAGCCATCTTTCCACGAATGTCATCATTGGATTGACTAAGTGCGGCTTGAACTGAAAATGTGCTTCTACCAGTGTTCCCCTTTCTAGTGCTCCATACCTTATTATTTTGGGAAATCTTCTCTAGTTTGTCAGCGATCTCCTCAAAAGTGCACTCATTAAATGATCATACAACAATAACATCTAGCACAACCTTTCCATTGTCATCTTGACCTATGTAGAAGTACTCCTTCACTGACTCATCATCTATGCGGTGATTTGGAACACTTCTTTTGAATGCAGTGAACCTATCCCATGAACTGCTCACAGACTCTCCAAGTAGTGCTACTATATTGTTCAGTTTATCCTTGTGATTTAACTTCTTAGACACTGGAAAATACTTTGCCATGAACACCTTATGCAATTGGTCCCATGTATGAAACAATTTATATGGAAGCTCAGAAAACCACACCGCAACATCATCGGTCAATGATAGAGGGAAGAATTTCAAACATATGACATTCATATCTAATTCCGATCGTCCCACACAACTTTTGCAGACACGTCTCAATTTAGCCATGTGACCATGTGGATCTTCCGAAGCTAGACTAGAAAACAACCCTCTCATTGTAAGCATTTGCATCAGACTGCTCGTCACCACAAATGTATGCCCTGGAGGTAGAGGGGGAAGAACAATAGGTTCTTCTGATTCATCGGTATTATAGTCAACCTTGTAGTAATCACGCAACCTCGGTGCTGGTGGATTATGTACCCTCTCTGCACCTTCGATTAGATTACCACCATGAACCTGAGCATTCACATTAAAAACTCCAGGAGGCTGCATTTCATCTCCATCCTCATGTTCATCTATGATTGGATTATCATTCACCCCTAGATTTGCCATTTTTCTCAAAATCTTTTTTTTAGTTTAGGATCGTAGGTGGTCAATGGTTCGCTTCGACTCCGTGTACTTGGCATACACTAGAGTAGAAACCTGTAGAAAACAAAAACAAAAGCAAAATGTAAAATCAGGAAACACTTGACTAAATTTTAATTATGTAGTTAAACTTAATCTAAAACCTGTATTCCCCGGCAGTGGAACCAAAATTTGATACGCTCAAATTACACCTCCCTAAAAAAGTGTAAGCGATCGTTGTCAAATAAAGAACCCAACTTGTAGGTTGGGGTTGATCCCACGAGGAGTATGGCACAAACTTAATCTTAACTCACTATTATATCCATTTAGTCAAACTATTTCCGAGAGAAGTAAACAAAAAGAGGCGGAGGGGGGGGGAGGTTTGTAAATAAGTAACAAGTAAACACGATTTAACTTTGAGTTATCAATATGAGAGAGAAAATAGGGTATATGTGTTCCCCACAAGCTCTTAACGTAGTAATCCTAATAATTGTAATCCTTTCCTAATGTTTTACTTGCAAAGTTGGTAAGTTAGGTATCCCTAAATGAGTGGTCCTCAAAGTAGGGAATTTCACCACGTACCTAGGTCCGACTACGAATGTATCCTTTACTAACCCTTACCTTTTACCTCAGATTAGTCATCACATCAATGTATGACTTAGTTTTCACCCTCACTCCAATTGACATTATACTATTAGATAGCATCCACTAAATCGCTGTTTTTAATTCTTTTCTCATTCACTACCTCCTTGGTCCGGCAAGTAGAAACGAGGCAAGTTCTAACATTGGCCACTAATAAAAAGTCTTCTAAACGAAAGAATTAACAATACATGTATAAACACTATTCAAGAATTACTTAATTATTATTCATACTTTGTTAATTACTCATGGTTCCCACAATCCTAGTTTTGGATTTAGCTACTCATACTTGAGAATTAAGAATTCATAATTAGGTTAAAAGAATTCATGAACTTACAAGTAGAATAGATGAAAACCCAAATCTTGAATTGAAATTCAAAGTGAAAATTGTATCAAACGAATTCCGGAAATATAATTGCTAAAGTTTGCAAGCTAATTCGCAAAACAAAAAAACTAGAAGTTTAAAATGATGTCTAACCCCCAAAAATGAGATTTATAACTCCTATTTATAGAAAATAAATCCTATGTAAAACATGAAACAAAATATGGAAATAAACTGCTGGAACGCAATTTCTGTTGATGGCACGACCTACGGACCGTGGGTCGACCTACGGTCTGTAGGTCACCCTCCGTGGCTTGACACTTAGAAAACTTCATCAGGTACTGGAACCTTCAATTTCTATATCATTATCGAAGGATGTGTAGGAAGGACCGGGGGTCGACCTACGGTCCATCAACTGCTCCGTGGTTCCACGCTTGGTCAGACTTCCCTAATGTTCCACCTACGATGCATCACCAATAGTCCGTCTTGGCATTCCGTGGACTGAGTTTTGGAACTTCAACTCCCAGACCAGGACCTACGACTGCCCATCCACGGCCCGTCGTTGGACCTACGGTCCATGGGTGGCTCCGTTGGTGGCTACTTTCGTACTTTTTGGCTCGCATCTTTATCAACTGCATCCAAACCTATTCCTGTGAGAATTATGCACAAAACATTATTTCTAATAACAAAATGGCCCAAGACACACACAAACTCTAAGTGAAACGTATCAAAAATACCGTATACTCACAGTATATCAGTGAGTATGTTTCCTTTTTATCAGTTGAAGCTTGCACGTTATGTTCAGTGTTCCCCTTACATGCTCGTACATTTCATGTACTAAAACCATAGGACCTGTATCTTTCATGATGCATATACAAGTAACCGGGATCATCAACCAGCGCTTCGTTGATCCAGTCGAGTTCCAAATTTGTTTGTGAGCCTCCTTGCTTCTGGAGGATCACTTAGTTATTTCTATCATGTTACTTCACTTTTATTAGGATGATCGGAGGTCTTTTCCCGCCATCTCTCATAGTATTAGAGGGTTCATAGATACATAGACAGTAGTTCATGAGTCTTTACCATTTTCAGTTATTAATGTTTAAAGACTTGAGTTGCCTCTTTGGCCAGTTGAATATTTCCTTTAAAAAACATTCTGAGTTTATTATTTGAGTTTATCTTTAGAGATTATTCTATGTTTAGTAAGCCTCCCGCTGAGAGTTGAACAAGGTCTAGGGTTCACTTGGGGCCAACAATGATTCTCGAGTGCCGGCCACGTCCAAGGTGTAGGCTCAGGGCGTGACATGCATGTTCAGTGTGACTCCATGGATTAGACAATTGGGAAATGGTGTCTGCCAAATTCTCAAATTCCATTTCCAATCGACGTCGATGTATTCTTCAATTTTCATCCGTAAAATGTAAGGTCAAGTATGACAATTTGAAAGAGCGTTTTAAAGGTCTATATTAGACAAATTTCATTGATGAAGAAGAAGATGAGAGGGGATTCATAAATTTTATGGCTGATAAACTTACAAAGACTTATAGAGATTATTAAACAAAGCAAGTCAAACTAGGGGATACTCCACTTTAGTATGATTTATCTTTTTCTCAACTCCCTTTTTTCTCCTTTTTCATTATTTTTTACTTATGATGTTTGAAGAATTGTGTGTTTTCACTAATTTTTTGTTTTATCTAGATTTATATGATGGTTTTTACAAAAAACAAAATTATCTAGGAGACACAAAATACATTCAAAGATATATATCTTTTCTAAAGCTTAGGAGTTAGAGCATAAATAAATTATCGATAATTGGTACAATCTACTCTAAAATGTTTAATTTTCTTTCCAAAGAAAGTGTTCTTGATTCCAATTTTATCATTACAAAAGAAGGAAGATAAAAGAATAACAACTATCACTAAACATCAAAACTACATTGATAAAATATTTAGGAAAATTTGTCAAACAATACTATTAGCTATATACTTTTTATTAACTAATTCATATTTCTCTTTCAAAAATCACTAATTGATTGGTAGCTTTGATAATTGTCCCCATATTTTTTTTTTCCGCCTTATTTCATTCACTGATTTCTGTAATTCATTTCTCTTTTATGAATAGTTGGTTGTGTTGGATGATTGGTGGGTAGTTTGAAGGACGAATGCCGGAGGGCAGCTTTTTAGAGCGGGCGCTCTGTGCGGAATTATTCATTAGTTTTATACTTTTACTGTACAAATTAATGTTTGTAAATTTAATTTTTTGGTACACTGGAAAATAACTAAAAGGAAAAAATAAAATTTTGAAAAGTAAAATTGCTTGAATCTACCAAGAGAAAAAACTTCATATTATTGATGACATCTTTCGAAACAAGAAATTCTTATTTATTTTAAAAAATAAAATAAAATTGAGGTTAGGTAAAGGGAAATGGAGAAGGAGATTACAAGGTAGGAGTCAAACCCTCAACTATAAATTGAAAATTTATCTACTCAACAAACAGAGATACTAAGATTCTCCAACTAGCAATTCATTGTATGTTACAATCTTTATTTCTCAAAGAGTCTGTATGATTATTTGTCATCTCTCTTCAAATGCATATTTTATCCTTCTCGTTGGTTTCTATCAATTGTTTATAATTTTCACCAATAGGCATATGAGGCTGAAATTAAATATCTGTGTTTTTTATTATAAGGCTGACAATAAAAAAGTAATCTGATTTCATATAGGAAGCTGAAGAAAGAATAAAGTTCAATGAGGAAAAATTGTCGATATATCTAATGAAAAGATGGATAATATTAATCAAGATTTCATAAAAATCCTTAATGTGGTGAGGTCTCACAAGTATTGTTGTCTTTTTGTATCTCGACTTCCTAGTAAGGTAAATACAATGCTAATCTATATATTGTGGTTTGTTATCCTTATAATTTTACTTTAATTGTAAACTAAAACTTATACAATTAAAAAGAATACTTCATTTCTTCTATTTCATGTAACGTTCTTTCCTCTTTAATAGATTACGAGAAAAAAAATAGTATTTTCTTAATTGAAACATGATTAACTTTAAACTTCACATCTTTTTATCTTTAAGGACATGTTTAATTTGACTAAATACAAAACAAAGAATTCCGAAACTTGTGGTCTTAAATACATTGTAATATTTGTGTCTATAAATCTTCTCACTAATGGTAAAATGGAAATTCTTATAGCTTGATTATTTTCAAATATAGACATACGTCATATATTTTTAACAGATTGATAATAAAATAGTGCTACATAAAATCGGAAAGAAGGGAGTATCTGACATGTTTAATACCAAAAGTAATTTTTTTCTTTTTAAACTCATTGTGAGGTCAAATTTACAGTATAATGATCCTAAAATATGGATTATATATTCCTTATTAGTGCTAATATGTATATTTTTTTAGGAAGATCTATATTATTTTAAACAAATTAAGCAACATATGGATTTACAGATTATTCAAGCCAGGTTAGAACAAGATTTATTCAAACTTAAATATCGACAACTTCTTTAGAGATCTCTTATTGATTTTCAACAATGCTATTGTTTATTACCCAAATGAAACTCTTCAGTATTCTGTCAGTCTTCAAATCAGAGCCAATATTGTGAGAGAAATGGGTAAGACACTCTTATTTTGTCAAAAAAATTTGTGTGGATTAGCTGCAATAGGTAACCCAATGTTGGCCAAACAAAAATTGGAGAAAAGGGCATGTAATGCACATAACAAAGTTCAAGAAGGTGAGCCATCAGTCAGAAGGAGGGTGAGAGTGAGAAATAAGATGGCTTGTGAATTCAAGAATGACTCGGAGTATGATTACAAAGGTCAACAAAGAAGAAGGACAAAGAAAAAATAAGAATATTTCGGGAATAATGAGTAAAGCTTACTATAAGGTGGTTGCGTTATATATGATTGTTAGGTCTATTAATTTTCTTTTGTTTCGTTGTTCCGGTAATATTTCACAGTTTATTCTTAATGTAGATTGGAGACTATAATTAATCTTCTAACCCTCGTCATGTGCCTTTTTTATGTCGAGGTTTTGTGGTTTGGATCAACCTCTTGTGTTAGCAGAACATTGGTAGTAATTGCCCTTTCTTAGTGATTGAATGTAGTTAGCCATAGCCATAACTTCTCATTGAAAATTCATTATTTCACTCATTATTCTATTTTTTTATGCCTTGTAACTCATGCAGCCTCACTTTAGGCCATTTATCTACCCCATAATCTTCCTATTCATTGCTAGGAAGAATTTCTCCTTCCGATAAATAGTGATGGTCTTACTTTGTTTTGGTGTATAAGAAAATATAGAGTGCATAAATTGAGTAAAAAAATAAAGTTCTTATTAGTTGAAGGGAGGTGTTCGTTTTATGGAACTTTAGATTCAACTCTTGTCTAGTGTAGGTTGAACTGTACTTTGTTGTCGGGCTTTGTTGTATCCTAGAGGGGACAAGTAAAGAGGATTACTATTGAACTGGTGAAAAGATATGTTGTTGTGCGCTTTAATTGGAATTTTCTAGTTTCATTACAAAAACTACTTGATTTTTCCATATAAATATATATCATCCTGCAATTTTTTATTTTATTTTAAACAAAAACTGTTCTATCTGATAACTGAAAGTATATCTATGAGTAAATCTAAATTTGTTTTCTCTATTGCTATTTTGTTGTCATATTTTTCTTTACAACCAGGTTCTAAATTATTCTTTTGTCACGACCCAATTTTGGACAGTGACCGGTGCTAAGGGGAAGAATCCAAAAGCAAGGCTTACAAGAATTCTACAGAAAATCGGGTAGAGTTTCCTTTGTTTTTAGGTCTATCCTGAATTTTCCCTGTTTCAGAAATTCACAACACAACTAATAGCAACGATAAGACACGACATAATATCCATCAATGATCTGATTGTCACACAATAAAACCAATTCATCCCCAAATACAAAAAAGAAGTTCCAAACTAGTCACTTGACTACAACATGAAAGACTATTCATGACTCAAATAAAAGGGATGAAGAATGGAGCGACTATAAGAGTTTTTAAAAGAAACTAAATAATCATAGAAAATAAATAGTTCTCTTGCAACGCGAAGCAATGTGGGGCACAACAGATGCTACCAAATCACACTCTAGTTAATGAAATCCTCTTCGATTCCACCTAATTTCTCTGTAAAAACAATAAGCGAGGAGTGGGACACTAGCTCACTGAGTAATAATACTTAACCACAACTATTTTAATGAGGGACAACTCACAAAACATGCTAGTACAATAATCAAAATAATGAAATAATGCCCTTTCAGAAACTGTATGAAATTCAATCTTATGTGCCTCATATAAGAAAAATCAATGTAAATACTTAATAGTAAACTCAGAAAGACATTTCCATATCAAATATTATAGCTGGGAGGTTTCCAAGGATGAATCATGTAAATAGTGTGGCCTTCTCTTGAAGAAGTAACCAATAACAGTGAACTCCTCATAAAAGAGTTAAATATTCATATAAGTAGATCCTTACTCAAGGGATATCAGTAACATTATGCTAGTTCTACCTTCCCACTAGCAAGGGATTTATCAGTAATCTGTAACTACAAGGTGCACAAGGTCTAATAAACCCACCGTTAGCTATGGGATTCATCAAGGTCTACTCCCATTTATACTTTTCTTGTAATTAGTAGAAGCATTTCACAATCGAACAGGGCATTTAGGTCTTATCAAATCATATCATTTCAAAGTTTAACAATCACCTGTCAAAACACTATTTCTCAAATAAGTGTAAAACCTTTTCAATAATAGTAATCATATCTTGTAAAAATATGATCATCTCAAATAATATTTTCAGTATCATATCAAGTAAAAGGCTTGTCCCACATGCAAGTACAAAACATTCGGTAACACATTTACTTTATAAACCATGTAAACATCATAAAATTTGTGACATACAAATTGTGGTAAGATTACTACTCACAGTACTTGTTCTGAAAATACCAAGCTCGCCACTCAAGTAATCCGTATGAATCCTTTGGTCAATATTTAATCACATTCATATCAATTTCGTATTAACTTCTTCGTTCAAGGTAATTCATACTACATTTAAAACCCACCCCTAGAGGTTTCATGAATGATTCAAAATCTGTCCAAACAACTAAATAGTGCTTTAATCACAGAAAATATCCTCTTCTTGATTAATCGTCATTGTAAAAGATTGATATAACCTTACTATCCAATTACTTTTGTTTCATTTATATGAATATACAAAATCTCATAGTCCAATAATTAAATGTACTCCATTAATTTCTCGAAATTTAACAAATTTCTCTGTTTGTTTACTTCATGATTCGCTACTTATGAACTCCATCTATATTCATGGAATATTCAACTTCAATCTTTAAACCAAGCTAAGAAACTTTCCTTATTCTTCTACTCCTTTCTTTAACTAATTAACAAATCTTGATTTTCCCCCTTATTTGCTTCTTCACCGGAAACCAATGACAGAGCTGTTGATTTATTTTTACTTTTTCCTTCTTTTAACTTTCTGTTGCGTCAAAATGGGAAAAGAAGAGGCTGAAAGTGTTCAACAACAAATTGGAGCCCTTTGCCCATGAGCTGGGCTAAAGCCCATTCCCCCCTTTCCCTTCTTTTATTTTCTTTTTAAAAGAAAAATCCAGTTTGATCAAAACAACACCCAATCAACTTATTTCTTTTTGAAAGAAGAGCTAAATGACATATGTGCACTTATTTTTAATATAGGGTATTACAACTTTTGAATCATAGGCTCTACTAGAAACAACATCTTTATCACACAAAGATAGGTGGAAAATCTTTGTACACCTTTGCATCCTCAAACTCACTTGTGAGACAATCTTGAATATATTGTTCACTACTAAAATAACCCGACTTCAAAATAGGTCCGAAGAAACTCATCTTTTGAATTGAAGATCAATAAGAAAAACCTCTTTATTCCGAAAAAGTAAGGGTAAAATTTGTGTTCATCCTACCTCCTGGATTTAACTGAAAGATTATATTGAATTTGTTGCTCACTATTAAGATAATTCCTCAAACCAATTTAAAAAAACCGACTTCAAAAGTCGTTGGAAAAAGCTGACCTCAAGAAATTGATTCTCTAAAAAAATCAAAATCAAACCCAAAAACAAAAGAGAAAATGTAACCACCCTAAAATCTAGTAGGTTGAACTAGAGCTTGACAAGTGTCGTTTTGAGTTAGTTTTGGGTTATGAGTTGTTTGATGTTGTCGTGAGTCATGGTTGAGGGGTTTAGGGGTCAAAATTCGAGGTACGACCCCCCAAAGGACCCCTAGACCCCTCTAGGGGTCCTTTAGGATGACCCTAAGTCTAACCCCCAAGGCTGCCCCAAAACTAGAAAGTTGCCAATTTGAGGTTGACCTACGGAAGGGGTCCACGCCCCGTAGGTCCATCCACACCCCGTGGATGGCCTCCGTAGGTCATGACCCCCAAAACACAGCCCCAACCATGAATCATGGATGGACAGTAAGTCCCGTAAACCCATCCACGGTCCGTGGATGGGGGGGTTCATGAATTGCACCTGTGTGCTGTCAAATTCTCGGCCAAGTGTAGGGGTCTATTGGTAATTAATTAATTAATTGTTTTAAGTGTATGGATGGTTATTTTAAGTATATTAAGACATTTTAAGAGTATTAAAATGATAAAATACTATTTTAGATTTCATTACTCAAATTCCCTATATCAAAACCCCTCCCTCTCCAAATATCTTCTCTCTAGAATTTCATTGAAGAACAAGAGAAAAAAAAGACTTAGGACTTGAAGAGGAAGGCTAATTGAGTGGATTTTCATGGAATTCATCTATTAAGGTATGGTGATCCTTAATCTAGGGTTATATTTCACCCTAAATTCAATTTCAAAGAAGTTTTAAAAGTTTTCAAGTTTCTCAAAAACTCTATGTTTTACTCAATCTCATGGGTTCTTTCATCAAACGTTTTCAAATGGTTTCTAGTGACAAATTATGATTGTATTAGTGTTTAATTGATGATTTATGATGAAAATACTCTATGAACCCATGATTTCTCTCAATTCCTAAATTGTGCCTTTATGAAGTGGGTTTGTTGATGATGAATGCATGTGAATCGAATTTGCCTAAATTGGTTTAGATTATTGAAGTATAGCATTACCCATTCCCTAATTGTAGTATATTGTTTGTGTGCTGGTGATTTGGAAGTATGACCCTTGAAGGGTAAGTTATGATCAATTTCTTGTTGAATTGGAATTGTGAATTAGATGTTGATCCACTTGAAAGGTGGAGGTGTTTATTTACTATGTATATTGTGGTATTGAATTTATGGATATATTCCTTGTACCCTACATGTGGATGTTAAGGTATAATTGTGATATGATGCATGTGTGTGATCTAAATGAATGAATGAGGATCATGTCTAGAAGCTAATTGTGTTAGGATTGAATGTTATCTCTCTATTAACACTTGTGAATGATGATGATTATGTGAAAGTCTATTATCATACACACACACACTTGAATGAAGAATGAATGAGGTTCAATAATAATGTTAATGATGAAGTACTTATTGAAAGGCTATTCTCAATTGTACCCTAATGAATGATAATGATGTGTTGATTGAAAGGATATTCTTGATCTTACACTAATGAACAATAATGGGATTCTTAGATGAAAGGCTATTCTCATCTTTGAAATCTATGAGCTATCCAATGAATAAAAGCTGGGTTTGAGATGGATGCCCTCACGTGAGTTGAGGTGGGGTGTCTAGTAACAATATTTATCCCTTAATGTAATGAATGTTAAAATACT
This sequence comes from Solanum tuberosum, assembly GCF_000226075.1. Taxonomy (NCBI): domain Eukaryota; kingdom Viridiplantae; phylum Streptophyta; class Magnoliopsida; order Solanales; family Solanaceae; genus Solanum; species Solanum tuberosum. The sequence goes on along the minus strand of NW_006239334.1, from coordinate 414,621 downwards.
CTATGGGAATGTAGGCTAAGCACCGAGAGGATATTGAATGAGATGGAAGCCCTCACGTAAGTTGAGGTGGGGCTTCTAGTAGCAATCTCTTGAGATAGATGCCCTCACGTGAGTTGAGGCGGGGTATCTATTAGCAATCTCCTTGTACCTTAACTATGTGCCCACATAGGTGTAGCTAGTAGATCCATTTAAGCTAAATACCGATTTACCCTAGTCAAGTAGACCAACCCTTACGAAGTGGGACAATACATTAGATTCCATGATCTAGCTCTCATGTTTTATGTCGGTTAAACACTTATTCCCATCATGTGACATGTGAATTATAGTTTCCCGAGGAGTTCTATGAAGTGTGGGTAGTAGTATGGTATGCTCTCCATACATGGCACGAGTAGGCTTCAAGAGGGCTATAGTGAGTTCTCTAAGTCTTAATGACTAATGAATGAAAGCCCTCTAAATGAAGCTAATAAAGAATGTTGATTTGAATGTCTAATGTAATGATGCATGCTATACTTGGATTGTATTATGAGTTACTTCCTTGGTATGACTTATTGTATTTGAATGTGCCTTGCCTATGGTGACTTCAAAGGAGTACTTAGTGTGAGTATTAGTATGGGATGCTACTTGCACATAGCACAAGTATGACTTAGGGGTTGTCTTAGGTGATTGTCCTTATGTGATGAAATAACTTGTTAAAGGTTTAGGTCTCTTATGTATGAGTATTATTGAAAATGGAAAGGATGAATGGTAAGTTCACATTTGGTGACCTTAATGTGGTACCTTGGTGTGGATGGTGGTATGGGACACTATCCGTACATTGCACAAGGTATAGCATGAGTGTTACTTGAGATGAAGGCTAAATGTGAAGGTAAAGAGTTACATGTTGATATTGTTCAAATGTGATGTTCTGACTTGTATGATGATTATATTTGTATTTGATGTCTCTTATGCTATTGTTCATGATATTTCTAAAAAGTGGCATAATGCATGGTTTCCAACCAAAATGTCCCTTTTAAAGCATGTTTTTGCATGGTCATCATACTTAGTACATTTTGTGTGCTAACCCATTCTTCTATGTTTTTACTACAAGTGTAGGTTCCAGCAAGTGATTGCTTCTATCTAGATTGAAGTGCTTGGATTGCTATTCTTCCAAGATCAAGTGGTACGTCCTCATAGATCGAGGACAAGTGTCTTTTTTAGAAGTTTCTTTCTTTTCATGTAATAGACTACTTTAGATTTTATTGTAAAGGGACGTGTCCCTATTTTGTTCAACATTTTGTCTAAGATGGCCATGTGAGATATAGACTTCCGCTTACGTTTAAATGTTTTTGAATGTTAGATTGTATGGTTTTAAATAAAAAGTTTTAAATTCCGTATTATTTATATTACCTATGCAGTGAATGAGTTATGAGGCTTGTATAAGACCCCTTCGAGGTCGAGTACGCCGTGTTGCATCCGGGGTCTAGACTGGGGTCGTGACAGAAAAACTGCTTGTTCAATTTCCAATTATAAACCATAGTGATTGGGGGGGGGGGGGGGGGGGTTCCCCCCCCCCTGGGGTGGATTTAAAAAATCTTTTTAGAAGTTTCTTTCTTTTCATGTAATAGACTACTTTAGATTTTATTGTAAAGGGACGTGTCCCTATTTTGTTCAACATTTTGTCTAAGATGGCCATGTGAGATATAGACTTCCGCTTACGTTTAAATGTTTTTGAATGTTAGATTGTATGGTTTTAAATAAAAAGTTTTAAATTCCGTATTATTTATATTACCTATGCAGTGAATGAGTTATGAGGCTTGTATAAGACCCCTTCGAGGTCGAGTACGCCGTGTTGCATCCGGGGTCTAGACTGGGGTCGTGACAGAAAAACTGCTTGTTCAATTTCCAATTATAAACCATAGTGATTGGGGGGGGGGGGGATGAGTTCTCCCTCCCTCTGGCTGGAATTTAAAAAATTAGGGCTACATGTTGTCAAAAACTTTATAAGAAATTTTCAAAAAGAAAAAAACTATATTTTTATGGTGAAACTTCAAATTTGGGTACCCATTGTTTTGTTTGTCTTGAGCCAATTCATCTCAACAAAAATAACATTTGGGTGGGTTAATGACCACTCGGATTTCCCCATCTATTCTATTAAGAAGGATGTTGGTTTCTAAGCTCGGTAAAAACACGAGGAGTACTCCATGGTAATGTGCTTTGGATAATCCATACATTCTTAACTTTCCTATTCCTAAGAGCTAGCACAATTATAATTTTTCTGTCAAGGTCTATAAACCTTGTAATACTCTTATGCTTGGAACTAACCAATTAAGTTGTGTGGTGGACTAGTACTTATTCTTGGATAAATTGTCTTTTTTTTTGTAATAAAAAAGGGAAAGGTGTGTGGAGGGTTGTTAAGAGAGAAAAACAAAGATATTGTTTGTGACGTCTTTGTTTATAATAACGCATGAGACAAAATCATATGTTTTACAAGTGGTGGGATTTTGTGCATTGACTTGAGAATGTGAACTATTGATAGTTTCCTGCATCGATTTGAATTATGACCCATTCAAAATAGATTAATACAAGCTTTTAGTTTTATAGTTTTTGATGTTTCATGAAGTGTTTATTATCCTATGAATGAGGACATTAGTTTTCTTCCTTTGCAACAGAACTAGATTTTTTTCATCTTTCTATAGTATGTAGAACTAAATTAAGCATAATTATTATTTGTTAACTATATCCTACTGCCTATTTAACTAATAAACATAAATCGGAAATTATTTGAATCCTGAGATCATCTGATGTCCAGTATTCCTTCCCTTATTAATTAGTGGCTACAGTTTCTCATATTTTCATCAAACTACTTGAACGGGACGATATGTGCTATATTATATATCCTCCCTTCTAAGAGGGATTTAGACTCTTTCGGAACTCGGAAAAGAGTGAGTTAAAGATTATTGCCTAGAGAAAAAGACTCTTGCCTAGAGTAATTTTCTAGCTTTCAGAATATGACATATTAAATTAAAATTATTAATAACACATCAATTGAAAACAAATCTATTCTCTCTTCATTTATCTTAATTTTGGATTCTTCTACTTAATATTATAACATTTACTATCTTAATAAACATTTAAATTGAGCCTTTTATTTTCATTGGAACAAACTCTCATTCTTTTGTTGAAAGTTGAATTTCTAGCAAACACAAGGTCAATTTAAATGTTTATTAAAAGCAATGTAGAGATTGTCTTCTTGTTTTTTTTTTGTTTCTTTGTTTTGTAATAGAAAGGGAAAGTTGTGTAATTAAGTGTCAAGATGAAACATTCGGGCACATAGAGGGAATCATCTATATATGTTCTTCCTTTAAGGAATATACATTATTGTTTTTCATATTTTCTTTAAGGGAACCAAAACAAAGACCTTTTTTGTGACATCTTTGTCTATAATAAGGTATCAGACAAAATCCATGTGTTATATACCAATGGTGGAACTTTGTGTAGTTGCTTTCATATGAATTATCAATGTGAACTACCGATAGTTTCCTACATTCATTTGTGTGACACATTGAATGTGCATCCGTGATTGACAACTTCATATTGACTGAAAACGACTACGTTACAAGTAGTAATTTTTTCTTTCCTTAATTTGTTCTATATATACCTTCTCAAAATTATTGAATAGACACACAAAGCAAATATATCTTGATTTTTTCCCCACCAACTTAATTAGTTTTGATCATTTTAGTGAAGAAATGGGTTGCGTAAAACTTACAATTTTTATGTTATATCCCTTTCTCTGGCAACTTGTTTTCTCCTCATCGTTATCTCATTTGTGTTCCAAAATTCAAGCTCTTTCTCTTCTACAATTCAAGAACATCTTTATCATTAATAATCGTAATGCTTTGGATTATTTTTACAACATAACAGACCGAGAGATTCAGTCATATCCAAGAACTCTTTTATGGAACAAGAGCACTGGTTGTTGCTCCTGGGATGGAGTTCATTGTGACGAGACGACATGACAAGTTTGATCTTTGTTGCAGATAGCTTCAAGACAAGTTTCATTCCAATAGTAGCATCTTTTAACTCTTCAAGATCAAAAGACTTTATTTGTCTTATAATAATTTCTCTGGATCGCTCATTTCACCTAAATTTGGTGAGTTAATTTTCTAGCTTGACGCATCTTGATTTGTCGCATTCATGTTTTTCAGGTCTAATCCCTTCTGAAATATCTCATTATTCTAATTTATACGTTCTTTGTATCTCAATTTATTATCCATGTGGGCTTAGACTTGAGCCTCACAATTTTGAACCGCTCCTTAAGAACTTGACTCAATTAAGAGAGCGTAAACATCTCTTCTAGCATTACTCTGAATTTTTCTTCTTATTTAACACGTTTATGGCTTCCACGTACACAATTAAGTGGGGTATAGCCCAGAAGAGTTTTCCACCTTTCTAACTTAATATCCCTTAATTTATAAATCAATTCCCAGCTCAATATTAGGTTTCCCACAACCAAATGCATCGCTCATGAAGTTATGCCTCAGTAGTGTGAATTTTACTTGCGTAGATGACTCATTTAGCCGTCGAACTTAAGTTCATGACTTGGACATGAGTGATTATAATCTCTTGGGGACTATTCTTAAACCTCTATGAAATCTCACCAACATAGAGGCTTTGACCTTGGAAATGGTAACCATCTTGAAAGACCAATTTCTGATTTCTTTATATCTGGAAAGCTCTGGGACTTATCAATTGTAAATAACAACTTTGGTGGCCAACTTGAGTTCTTATCCTTTGGCAAAACCAGGACACAACTTGAATGAATAGATATTTCGTCCAATTCCATCCAATTATTGGAGATCTCATTGAACTTAGTTGGTTGAACTTATCTCATAATGTCTTGGAAGCTCATTTACCATCGGCATTGCAAAATTTATCTGTACTTGAATCATTAGATCTCTCATCTATAAAAATCATATGAGAAATTCCGTAGCATATTGCATCCCACACATTTCTTGAAGTCTTAAATCTCTCTCACAATCATCTTGTTGGATGCATCCCAAATGAAAACAATTTGATACATTTGAGAAAAGTTCATACCAAGTAAATGACGGATTACGAGGATTGGCACTCTCAAAACATTGTGGAGGTGATGCTAGGATACCAAAAGCGAGAACTCCAGCTGAGCTAGAACAAGAAGAAGAAAGAGATTCACCAATGATCAATTGGCAGGCGCTTCTCATGGGATACAGTTGTGGTCTAGTTATTGGACTGTCCATAATATACATAATGTTGTCAACTCAATATCTAACATGATTTTCAATTATGATTGTAAAATTGAAACACATAATTATTACCAGGATGAAAAGGCACAGGAAAAGATATTAGTGTGTCCAGTTATTTAACTTGATCTTTATGTTAGAAAATATCATCCACAGCGGGAGCATTCCAGAATCATACATCTTACATGAATATAGACAACAATCAGAAAAACATATCACACACAAAGTATGTTGAAAATTAACTCAAGGATTACCTCTCAAATCGTGTGAAGATATCTTGAAGCAAATTTGACTCTAGTTCCACGGTCTTCTATAGTGATCCCAAATTAACAATTGAAGTCTCTCAATATGTTAGTGGGCAAGTATCATATAGATAAATAAATGTCTTTCTAGGTTACAAGAATCCCTACTTATAGAGATTTCTTCCCGGTCCAAAAAGGAGAAGAAAGTATATATACTTTTCCTTAAAGAAAAGAAACACACGTTGAAGAAAAATACACGCTACTTTTTCTTCTTCTACTAGAAAATAGGATTCATAGTTCTAGTTAAATATGAACACTGTAGGGGAAACTTAATTAATTACTGAGGCTTCCTATTATGCAAATAATTCCAAAAACTAATTTTAATTATTCTTACCATAATAAATTACAAATCATTCCACTAGAAATTCGTAATTGCACTCCTCTACTTGTATTTAAAAAATTCTCATTAAACACTTATGTAATTCTCCATGTTAAAATTACATATACTAATAAAATATTAAATTACGAATAAATTTAATTCAATGATTAATTTCATTTAGAGCAATACTTCGCTTATTTCACATGTTAGATTCACAACTCTACCGGCCGGATTTACACATGAAAACTATTAAGCTTCTCATAAAAAGGTGTATCATCAATCACTATATTGAGACATGGATTCAATCAACTAGCTAATTATTTCACCAATATATATTATTATCATCCAATCTTCCAAACATATTGATCCATCTCAGAATCTCACCTTTCAATAAATCAAAACGATAATTAATATATATAGATAGATCATAATTGTGGTATCAAGATTAATAATATAAGCACATTTAATATATTAGAGAATATGTTTCTATCAGTCAGTCTAAACATCTATCTCTACTCGGTCCCGTTCAATACATACAAAAATGCACTAGCACGAGAAGTTAGAACTACATCATTCTCATAATCAAGATAAATTATATTTAATCTTGTGCTACAATCTTTCTGATGGTTTGTCCAAATTTCCATCTACGATTGTGAACTATAACTATTGACTATAAAAACTGATAATTTAATCTTCTATGTATAATCTTAAACTCTACACACCAAATCATCTACTATATAAGTTGAGGACACATATATGACAAATTGATTTATTTAATGTAGCACTTTATTGAATTGAACAAATTGATAAACAATTTTTCAATAAATAATACTATATCAAAATGCATGGTTAATAATATATACTAAAACTTTATCCTTCAAAAGAACACTTTATATATGATGTATTTTAGACATCCTTTATCCTTAAAGCTCTTAACTTTAATTCTTTATCTTTCATAGTTTGTGATCTTTGCATAATGTTTTTTTTATTCTATAAATATCAACACATCACTTTTGTTCCTTTGAGACTCGACCAGATGTAGAAATAAATTAAATTGGCAAATAGAAATCAGACACGAACTTGAATCTTTAGATCATTCAATCTAAATGTAACACCCCGGAAAACTTTTGAGCTAAGACTCGAACCCTTCTTCGTTGTGAATAGGATTTTACCAAGAAATTTAAAATTTCTCAAGTGTTAAGGTCAGGTAACTAGATATAACACCTTGAGTTCCAAAAAGAACTAAAGCAAGCTCATTCAAGTCAATCCTAGGTTCTTCTAAGTTTTGGGTCGACTTCAAACGACCAGATCTTTAGCACAAAATTACTTAGGAGACCCAATAGATATCAAATGAAAGATCTTTGAGTCCTCTTTGCAACGCCACCGAGTTTGATAATTTTTGAGCTCGTATGAGGGAGATATGCCCTTTTGAAGTCATGTTGTCAATTGAAGGAAAGTTACCCAAAAATATGAAGGGTATTTTGGTCTTTTCATTATCCAATCAGATTAAAATGAAATATGGTAATATTTAGGGATCTAAAATGATTTGGTTCAGTTTTCACAAATCCTAATTATGCTTAAGGTTTTAGAAGAAAGTTCAAGAAGAAAAAAAAAAGTTAAAATAGGAGACAAAATTCAAAGTTTCAAGCGTTCGTTCAAGAAATTCAAGATTTCGCCAAGATACTAGTTCTATGAGGTATGTAAGTTTTCATCGTATGGGGCTCATTCAGCCATACGCCAATCAACAGTTTCTTTTGCAAAACTTATCCATAAATATTGAGAAATTTAAGTTCTTGATAAGAGTTCTTGAAGCGTTGTTTTCGTTCTTGAATTGGGATGGGTTGATGAGTTCTTGAGATGAAACTTAGGAGTTTGAGAGTTGTTTTAGAGTAGATTTTCATGTACTTATTTTAGGTATCAAAATCTAAGTAAGTTGGAAAGAAACCATTCGATTCTAGTCGAATTAGAGCCAAAAATCAAAGAAGAAAATTAGTCGGATGGAACTTGGGGAGGGCTGGGGCGGAGCGCCCCAGATGCGCCAGAGGGGGTTAGGGCGGCCCCCAGCAGTGCGACAGGTTGCTTCCTCTAAAGTTTAGGGGCTGGCGCCCCGCGCCGGCAGTGCGCTAGGGTCGCCTGCCCCCACCCTTTTTCCATCATTTTACCCGTCTAAGTTCTTTTAAAGTGTACCTTTAATCCCTATTGATTCTAACTACTCTAAACTACATCAAAGCATCGAGAGATCATTCATAATATGAATTATAACCCTTGAATCCATAATTCAAATTAAAGGAAGAGTTAAGAGTAATATTTGAGAATGTCCGTTTGAGGCTTTTGAGGAGTCTTCTACAATAACTTTTAAATAGTTTCAAGACTCGAGTAACTGAGTATGAGAATGATGAAAATCTATTCATGAGTCCACATTATTATTGAGATCCTTGAGTCAAGTCGTTCAAGACCATAAATTCTGCATGAACTCCATAATTTGAGTATCTTTGAGAGGAGTAGTATCTTCAACTTCTACGTCTTGAGTATTGAGTTCCTAATCATTTTGGGATTTATCCCTAATTATGGGACTACTAAATGTTACCATGAAAGTCCTTGAGTTGAGTAGTTCATGCCCATAATTCAACATAAACCCTATGAGTCGAGCACTCATAAAATGAGTAGTATCATTGATTCCTTGAGTTCTGAAGTCATTGAGTTTCGAGTATTGAGTTATATATATATTGAAAACTTTGAATTGAGTCGTTCACATCCATAATTCGGTGTTAACCTTATTTTGAGAAGTCTTTTACAATTAATCATAATTTGTTTAAAAGCTTGAGAAATGAGTATGAGGAAGAGTAGAGTCCAGTTTCCTTTTCTTTAAAATGATATATGAGAACTAAGTATTCCCAATAGAAATTCTTTTACATTTAAGAAAAGAGGAAACACCGTTTTCCAAAGAGTTCATGAGCAGTTTTCAGTACTATCACTTTTAACAGAAAACCTTTTGAGTATCTCAAAGTTAAAGAAGAGGAAATATTTTATTTAAAACATAATGAGCTAAGTTATATTTTGGGAGTAGTATTGAGCACCGATATGGGGGAGAGTTCTAAGAACGCACAACCCCCATAAACCATGTCACCAACGTGGGTAGAAAGGGTCATACTTTTTAGATGATTCCTTATTGCTTTTAGCATAGACTAATGGATCCACTTAGTTAGTAGATTCTATACTTGGGGAAAGTATAGGATAGTTTTGGCAGTGTGGGCTAGACGTTGTATCATCACATAACTCATAGTAATGGCTGTTAGTTAGAGAATCTCCCAAAAAAAGTTATTTTGTATCTTTACATACAAATAAGAGTTATTATTGTATTTTCATACAATTGAGTTATTATTGTATTTTTGCATACAATTGAGATATTATGTATTGTTTTAAAGTTTTCCAGATATTGCATCTTTTATTATTGCATTATACTTGAATATCTAGAGTTGAACTATGTTTCACTGAGTTGAGTATCTTATTATTGAGTTGAGCCTTATTTGTCTAAGTTGAGTTGAACTATGTTTCACTGAGTTGAGTATCTTAGTATTGAGTTGAGCCCTATTTTCTCTAAGTTGATTTGAACTATGTTTCATTTAGTTGAGTGAGTTGAGAAGAGGTAAACTGAGTGACTCCTAACGGGACCTAAGATCACAAGTGACCCCAAGCTAACCCTGTCTCTGACATGTCATAAGCATATTATAAAATCCAAATAAACAAGTAATAAATGGACGCTAAATCAATAGATAACTGAAAGTGGTGAATACCCAAATAGTTTGAATTCATAAAACATACTTATAGTTTAGTGATTCTGAACAACCATTCAAAACTAAAGCTAAATCTACTACTATGTTTGAAAAAGCCTCTAATTGAATAGAGTTGCATGGACATGCTCCTCAGCTAACTCTACTAGGACTTGAAAACTGAATAAAAGACTATGTATGAAAAGTATGCCTATTGTCCTCAAAGTATGAGCACTCACCACTGAAGCTACTGAATACGAGACGAAAGTCGATGTAAGGGTTATCTGGATGTTGAGTACCTGAACCTACATCAAAAAGGGATGTAGCCAGAGTATGCGTCAGTACTTGGAATGTACTGAGCATGGAGGATATAAATAATATCTGAACAACATATATAAACTGAACAAAGCATAACTGAGCAAATAATATAACTGAGCTGAATATATATATGCTTAAAATATAACTAGAAACTGAGCAAGTGCTATTCGTGAACATAACACGCTGAGACTAAATACTGAAATATAAACTGAAAACCTGGTCAAATGCACTAGAGTTTAACTATGGGAGCTACTATTCAATGAAATAAAACTACGTGTGCTATACGTGGAGTCTGATGTATACGCCTTATCGGGAGGACCCAATATACCTTGGCAGGGGTATAAAGGCATGACTGGCATGATTACTAAATTTGATGCCCAAAAAAGGCACTTATACTCTACGGGGCCACGTAGTTTTTGTATTATTAGGGTACGCTGAACCCTAGTCCAACTCGGTTCTAAGTCTACTCCCAAATGAATGGTGTATGACTGAAATGTAATTGAAATACTGAATAGCTTAAAATATTGACATGCTAAGTGAGAATGCAACATTTATATACTGATAATATGACAGTTGAAATCTAAAGCATGATTATCTGTTTAACTGATCTAGAAAGTGTAATTCATGAACTATGAGAATCTACACAACTAGGGTTCTGAGTTTCATTCAAGGAACTAAGCAAACTTTTCAAGAAATAATCCAATTCGATTAGGAATACTACTACAGCTAAATCACAACAATTGTCTAAGATTTTTGAAACCCTAGGTCAAAACAAGATATAGAGAGTCAAGGATCTGATTGAATTCTACGGACCTAATTGATAAAAGAAACCCACTAGAGAAATCTAATTAACGTTTCAACTGCACCTCATCCAATACTAGGTGTAGACGATCGCTGCGCAATATAAACCCAACAAAAGAGTTGGGGTCGATCCCACAGAGAGTAGTTATATTTTGAATTCAAATATGAAATTACAATAGTGATTTTTGTAGCTAACGGACTAGAGATTTGCGGAAACTAGTGATGAAACTTGAGGGTTGACATAATGTCAGAGTGATGAATTTGTGGATAAGAAAACAACCTCAATAAGTAACTGGGAACAACCAAATAGGAGAAAGGTACTTGGGAGATTGACAAACCAATTGCTAAACTCAACTCAGTGGGTGAAATTACTAAACAAAAGTGCTAACTTTTCATAGGTAAGGTGAACCTTAGGTAAGGCACTTTTCTCTCGAACAACTACCTTCTTTCAATTGAGTTCTCTCGAACGTCAATGCTTTAGGCTTAAATACCAGTCCACAACCTCACCACATCCACTCTCTCGAGCTAAATACATAGCATGAATCTTAGTAATCACTCTCTTGAGCTAAATCCGTCGTGACCCACTAACTATGAGTGCCAACTTATCACTTTAGCTTCATACTTCTTTCTCAAGCAAGCATACAACACTTAAATTATATTGAAATAAACATGCAATAGAATAGTTAAAAAAACAACGATAAGTAAGACCCACTTCGAATTAGCACTACAATTGATAATAAATAACACCTATCAAGAAAAATCCAACAATTGTTCACATTGTCAAACCCCCAAGATTAGGGTTTTAGTTAATCATCATAAAAGGAAGAAATTCAATACCTAAAACATGCTCCATAGCTGGGTATCGAAAATCGAAGTTCTAAGATGAATAATATCTTGTCTATTACAATACCCAATTGAAATCTCTTGCCAAATTTTGATAAAATCAACCGGAATGGTGTTTTTGTTCTCTCTATTTTGTTCCATAATGACTGAATGCCTTCTCTCTCTTCCCAAGAGTTAATTTATACTGATATGAGATATTAATTTTTGGGGTTGATCGGTGAGGAAAGTCGAGCTTCGCTGATCGGTCGGCGAATCCTCGATTGTTCTAGTCCATCGCCATCTTCTTCTTCACCATTTCCTCATTCAGACACTGTAACTTTAGGCGATCTAGATTGGGATCGCCGATCACTTATGTGATGCGCCTGTTAGTCCTTTAGCTCGCCAAGTTAATTTCGTATTGGTGTTGTCAATGCGTTCAGCGGTAAATTTACCTTCGTCGGTGCCTGCCGATTCCCGTTTCATGCTTAGTGTTCTATAAAATTAGATTATCTAGGGATAACTCAGCGATTTGCTGAGTTCTCTAGGCGATCCTCAGGCTTTCTTGTCTTCCTCTTTTTCAGCTTGTGTTGCTCCTTTTTACCTGTTTTGTTCCTCAATCCATATACCTGAAAATCAAGGATTTAACATCAGTTTATGGCACAAATTAAGCATTTGAGGACACTAAATCTATATAAACAAAGCCCTAAATGGGTCCAAATCCAGGACTCATCAACACACCAAACTTAAACTTTTGCTTGTCCTCAAGTAAAACTCAAGTTCTGTAGTTCAAAAAAGATATCTCAAACAGTGCTGCATAAGCCTCAGCATGAATGCACACAACAATATTCAACTTACTCTAGTAATGGTCAATTGTGCACTCAAAGATTCAAATCGTGACTCACCATTATCAAAGATGCTCAAGTTCACAATACTTACTTCATATGCAAGTTCAAGATCAACAAAGGTACTCAAATGCCCTCACAACAAAGATGATTCCATAGTCACACACATTTCTTGAACAATTTTTAGTTCTGGAATCACATACAACTCTCACACTCACAAAAATGAACACATGCATGACTTCACCCATAGGTTTGCCCTTATTTCCCAATCAACACCCGTTTCAACTCACTCAAGATCACAAAGGTCTTTTCAAGGCTTGTAATAGGGCTGAGTGTAAAGGTGTGGTCATTTTAGGCTCAATGGCTGCTACCCTCATGAAGTGTGGCCTGAACATCACCTTCTTCCTTTTCTTTAACATCTCAAATATGCTCATAATCCACCCCATTATTCAACTTCTTATGAATTACGGGATACCCCATTTCTTTTGCAATTTCACCACTTTATGTCACAACTTTTTTATTCTTTTTCTTTGCTTCTTTTCTCTTTTCTTTTCTTTTACATGGAGGGGTTCCATTTTTTTTAAATCCATTATTAAAGGGGAATTTCTCACACTTCTTGATTTTCCTTCACTTTTCACCACACCCCCAACTTAGGATTTTGGCCTAAGTTGGCTATTCAAACAAACCCCACTTCGTGAGAGTTAATGGTGAGTGGATAAAGCGGGATCACAATTGTTCAAGTTTCTAAAAAGGATATATTGTCAAATTGTTTTACTATTTAAATTTTTTTGCCTAGTGCTTGCATTACTTAGTCAACCGGACCAACGGGGTAAATTCTAGGTGTCACCACATACAATATTCAAGGTAAGCTCATCACACAAGGCATTGACATCAATATCAAATGAGACTCCACACTTTCTAGATAGTGTGCAATGTTCATCACAAGAGACTCATTCGATAACTGGCTAGTCACAACGAGATGCAAAAAAGTCCACACATTGTCTATGCAACTTCATTTGGCCTCATCGTAGTCACACATTCATTTCGTTAAATTAAGAGCACTATTAAAGTCATTGGCATTGATCATAACCAATACTCGAACAACTTTCGAGAGAACAAAAGACTTAACAACTAGAATCCTACCACCCCCACCAAAAGCATTCACATTGTCTTTAATGTGATTAGAGAACAAACATTAACAAAAACAAAACTATACGTAAACTACTGGCACTCATATAAACACAGTAGGGAGACAAGGAATCTTCACTAGGTGCCAAATTGGTGAAGAGGTTCTGCAATCGCCTAGTCGTTCGGTGAATCGCCAAACTGGTTGGAGTTCGCCAAATTTTCCAGTGTGCGACAATTCCAATTTTGGGAAGGAAGGTGGAAAAGAGCAAGTCTGCCGAATCATATCACCGCGTCACCTAATGGATGTGAGACCTCGCCAATAGAGCTAATACTCCATGCTATCAGGGCTGGTGCCAAAAGGCGGAGTAAGTCAGATCACCCAATCGCCTCGGCGAATCGCCGAGTGGGCATGTATCCCGCCTAATGTTCCAGTGTCTCAGCCTACTGTTGACGCCAGAGAGGTGATCAACTTCGTGATTTCCAAGCTTCCTCGGTGTACTGCCGAACAAAGCTTTTCCTCGTAGAATCACCTACACCTGCACATTTAACACATATTATTCAAAACAACTAACACTTCGGTTGCCTCCTAAGAAGTGCCTTCTCTAACGTCGTGGCACGATGTGGAAATGCTCTCAAGCATCTTCCAGATACACCACTTCAATTACATAAATTTCATGGCATTCTTCGAAATACAATTTCAAGTGTTGCTCATTCACTTTGAAGGTAGGGCCCTCTTTGCCTTTGATTTTAATGTCTCCATTTGTGAACACCCGTGTTACTCTAAATGGGCCTTACCATTTTGATTTGAGCTTTCCCAGAAACAGACTCAGTCGAGAATTATATAGCAACACCCAATCTCCAACTCGAAACTCTTTCCTAATGATTTTAGAATCATGCCACTTCTTCATTTTTTCTTTGTAGAGGCTGAACTTTCCTACGCCCTAAACCTGAATTCATCCAATTCAATTAGTTGGTCTACTTTTCCTTTTGAAATCTTGGCCCAGTCCAGATTCAGAGTCTTTAATGTCCATAATGCTTTGTGTTCCAGTTCGACCGGTAAATGGCATGATTTCCCAAAAACTAGCTGATAAAGAGACATACCAATTGGTGTCTTTTAGGCAGTGCGATATGCCCATAGAGCACCATCTAGCTTTCAAAACCAATCAGATCTATTTGCATTTACAATCTTGACCAAGATACTCTTGATCTCCTGATTTGAAACATCCACTTGGCCACTTGTTTGAGGACGCTATGTTGTTGCTACTTTACGTCTCTCCATGTACTTGTTCAATGCAAATGCAAAAAGTGTATTGCAAAAATGGGATCCACCATCACTGATAATAGCTTGAGGAGTGCCAAGCCTAGCAAAGATGTAGCGTTTTAGGAATTGAACAACACTTTTCCCTTCATTATTTGGTAAGGCGAGAACTTCAACCCATTTAGAAACATAATCTACTGCCACCAAAATGTACTTATTACCAAACGAACTCACAAATGGACACATGAAATCTATTCCCCAAACATCAAATAACTCAACTTCCAGAATAGGTTTTAGAGGAAGCTCATGTCTTCTGGACACTCCCCCTTGTCTTTGACATTACGTACATTTCTTAACAAATTCATGAACATCTTTGTAAAGGGATGGCCAGTAGTAACCACTTTGGAAGATTTTAGCAGCTGTACACACTCCACCATGATGACAACCAACTTGTGAAGAATGACAAGCATGGAGAATTTCATTAATTCCTCTTTCGGCACACATCTCCGAATGATATGGTCTGCACACTCTCTGAATAAGTATGGTTCATCCCAAAAGTATTTCTTGACATCAAACAAAAACATCTTTTGTTGATAGACGTTTAGTTCTTCTGGTATCAACCCACATACTATATAGTTAGCAAAATCAGCATACCAAGAAATTTGTTGTAAAGTTACCATGAAAACCTACCTGTTCATCAGGAAATGCTTCATTTATGTCTATTTCCAGCTCATCATTGTCCTTGCCTTCTAACCTTGATAGATGGTCAGCCACCTGATTTTCACAACCTCTTTTGTCTTTGACTTCAAAGTCAAATTCTTGCAACAATAGAACCCACCTTATCAATCTTGGCTTGGCATCCTTCTTTGGCATCAAATAATGCAGAGCAGCATAATCAGTATGAACAACCACTTTAGTGCCTAGCAAGTACGCCTGAAATTTCTCAAATGCATATACCACCACAAGTTATTCTTGCTCCGTAACTGTATAGTTATGATAAGCACTATTCAGTGTTTTGCTTGCGTAGTAAATTGGATGAAATATTTCATTACGTTTCTGCCCCAACACGACACCTAATGATGTACCACTTGCATCACACATCACTTTAAAGGGTGCTGACCAATCGAGACTAATGATGACCGGGGTGGAAATCAATTTCTCTTTCAAACACTTGAAGGCTACCATACATGCATCATCAAAGTTGAATTACACCTCTTTCTCCAAAAGTTTGCACAAGGGGTGTGTAATTTTTGAAAAGACTTTGATGAACTTACGGTAAAAGCCCCAATGCCCCAAGAAACTACAAATACCCTTCACCAAGATTGGTGGTGGTAGCTTCTCAATCACACCGATCTTTGGTTTATCAACCTACAACCCTTTTTATGACACTTTGTGACCAAGAACTATAGCTTCCCTAACCATGAAGTGGAATTTTTCCCAATTCAGGACCAAATTTGTCTCCACACATCTCTAAAGGACCTGCCCCAAGTGTGCTAAACATGCTTCAAAAGTATCACTCATAACTGAGAATTCATCCATGAAGACGTCCATTGAATCTTCTACCATATCAGCGGAAATAGATAGCATGCAACGTTGAAACGTTGCTGGAGCATTACACAACCTGAACGACATCCTTTTGAAAGCAAAAGTTCCATATGGACAAGTGAAAGTTGTTTTCTCTCGGTATTCCGGAGCAATAGAGATTTCATTATAACTAGAGTATCCATCTAAAAAGTAATACCATCATCTTTCTGAAAGTCGATCAAGCATTTGATCTATAAAAGGCATGGGACAATGATCTTTTTCGGTCCACGAGTTTAACTTCTGGTAATCCATGCATACTCGCCATCTGATTACCGGTGTCATAGACACACGCTCCCCCTTTTCATTTGGGAGTACTGTGATTCCTCTCTTTTTCGGTACACATTGTACCAGACTTACCCAGTTGCTATCCGCAATAGGGAAGATCAAACATGCATCCAACCACTTTATTATCTCCTTTTTTACCACCTCTTGCATCAGTGGGTTTGATCTCCTTTGATGTTCAACACTCGGTTTGCATTCACTATCAAGCTGAATCTTGTGAGTGGAAATGCCGGGAGGCATGCCCAATATATCAGCGATAGTCCATCCAATAGCTTTGATGTATCTTCTCAACACCTCAAGAAGTAACTTTACCTGCCACTCAAACAAATCTGCTGCAATGATTATGGGTAAGGTGTTATTCGCCCCCAAGAATGCATATCGAAGATGGGAAAGAAGCACTTTCAACTCAAGCTTTGGTGGTTCCTCCATTTATGGTTTTGCGGGAGGACTTTCTCAACTTTTCAGATCAATGTCCAGCTTTAATGGAGTCTTTGAATATTCCCCCAAACCTGAAATGGAAGCTACTACCTCATCGTAACCTTGGAGTTCGAACTCATCATAGTTTGCAAGCACAACCTCAAGTGGTTCATTCACACATATCAAATGGCTCACACTAGCCACCGCTTCATCAATTACATCAACACTCGAAACCACGTGAATATCGCTTGGGTACTTCATTGACTTACACACATTAGAGGTGACTTCATCTTCTTTCACCCGGAACTTCAATTCTCAACTTTCAAAATCCACCAACACTCTCCCGGTTGCCAATAATGGTCCTCCCAAAATAATGGGAATTTCAGCATCAATCTCGCAATCAAGAATGACAAAATCAGCCGAAAAGGTGAATCGGTCCACCTTTACCAAGATGTCATATAGTATCCCCACGGGGTGTTTAATCGATCGGTCTGACATCAAGAGCGTCATTGTTATGAATTTTGGTTCACCCAACCCAAGTTGTTTATAGATTTTGTATGGCATTAAGTTTATGCTTGATCCTACATCACATAAGGCCTTGGAAAATTGGAGCATACTGATATTGCAAGGGATGGTGAAAGCTCTGAGATCTTCTTTCTTTTTAATCATCTCATTAGTCATAATTGCACTACAACTATGAGAAACTTCAATTGTTTCGAAGTCCAGGCTTCTTTTCTTTGTGACTAACTCCTTCATAATCTTGGCATAACCCGACATCCCCAACAATGCCTCCACTAGAGGGAGAATAATCGATAATGTCTTGAACACCGATAAGAACTTCTTGAACTTTTCATCCTCGTTTTTCTTTGTGAAACACTGGGAAAATGGATGAGGTATTTTGGGGAGAGGTTGCACAAATTTTAAGATATAATTGCTTTTTCCTATATCTTTTTGTGACTCTTTGGCAATGCTTTGTTAGATGAGTATCTCTTCTTCCTCAATACATTTGTCTTCTTCATGAGCTTCAGCTTCATCTTTACCTTTCATATAACCTACCACTACATTTTCGTTTCGAGTAACCACTGCCAAATCTCTATCACCATCCTCCACCAAAGTTGTTATGCGTGTGGTTTCGCCGTCCCCCATCGCTTTTGGTCCCAATTGTGTCAAAAGTTGGCTCAACTGATCTTCAATTAGTTTGATTGCATCAGCATGAGAATTTACTCTATTCTTTAATTACGAGAAGTTGGCTTTCATTCCTTTTAGTAAGTCATCCGAGCGCTCAACTTTATCAAGGATGTGAGACAACAAATCATCCACACGGAGACTACTTGTACTCCCATTTGACTTTTGGCTCTCACTCGATTGTGTGTGGTCCTCTTCATGATCATCCTCTCTTTTCTAAGGATCACTTTGCTCAGTCTATTCTTTATAGTATCTTCTTCGCTCTTATTCTTTGTGAGAGTTCCAACCTTGATTTCCACCCCGCTGCAACTAGTGTGGGTGGAAACCCTACTCAAATCTGTCAAAGTTCCAACCTTGATTCTCCCCCAGCTTTGAATAGCTCTAGGAAGAACCCTCCTCAACTCTAAACACTCCCCTTTCTCCTTTGGGTTTGCTCACATTTTCTAACACTTGCATTTGTAGCATCTCTATTTGGGATAATGATGAGTCCACAATTTGGACTCATTTAGGGCTTCATTTTAATGAATTAGTGTCCTCATATGCATATTTTGTCTCAATAACTAATGTAAATCCTTATGTTTCAGGTATTTGGAGTTTGAGGCAAAACATGGACAGTACTTGGCAAAAAGGAACAAAATGGCTTAAAAGATGAAGAAAAGAAGGCCTGAGGATCGCCTAATGCATTAAGCGAGTCGCCCAATGGCCTCAACCTCGCCCAAAGTTCCAGAGTGCTGAGTCCTGAAGGAAAAGATCAAGTTTGCGATGAAAATGAGAAGTTGGTGCGTCGCCGAACAGTTCTGCGAAGCAGTACTATATCGCCCAATGATCCAGAATGCGAAGATGCTGAAGGCAAAAGCTGAAAGGCGAAGAAGCAGACCAAAGGGCAGATCGCCGAGTGAATCGGCGATCCCGACTAACTGTGCCGAGTGATCCTTCGCAACACATTTTTCTACAGCTATAAATATTAGTTTGAATTTTTATCTATGTATGCAATTTCAGATACAACATTTTATTTTCTAAGTTTTCAAGTAGAGAACATTTTTGCTTAGCCTTTGAAATTTTGAAGACTTCCAATTCCAAGAAATTGGAAGTGGGTGTTGAAGATTCTTCATCCTAGACTCATTTAAAGTGAATATAAATCATACCCAATTGATGTTAATTCGATTTGGTATCATTTTCTTCCTTTTTTCTATGTCTAGCTAAAATCCCAATTCTTGGGGTGTGATTTTGTGAATATAGGTTAAATATTCTGTTGGGTATTGCTTATTGTTGTTTAAATGTGATTTCATTTAGTAGTTGTGTTTGAACTTAATGGGATAGTAGTTTCAAATACGATTTCATCTTAGCGTTTCTGGCTTGCTCGAGCGAAAAGTTTTAAAACTATGACTACTAAATTGATAGCCGGTGGCTATTGGGTCGTCGTGGGTTCAACTCGAGAGAGTGAATCCTAAGCGTTTTCCCAGACATTTAACTTGAGAGAGTGAATCCTAGGCCTTTTCCCAGACATTTAACTTGAGAGAGTGAATGGGCTAAGGCGGAGGCTGCTCTTAAATGCTGCAGTGAATGGGCTAAGGTGGAGGCTGTGCTTAAAAGCGGCAACTCGGTGTTTGAGAGAAACCAAGTTGATTCGGGGTAAGTTCCTCGAGAGAGAATTTACCCCCACTAAAGTGTAGCCTAATTACAGATGTTCAGAAATTGACTATTAATAGTATTTACCCAATTGCATAGTTTATCCCATATTCCTATCACATTCCAAGAATCCCGTCTGCATATATTCACATTTTTGTTTTCACTGTTTTTGTTCATTAATTAATACAAACCCACATTGATAATTGACATTCGTGTCAACCCCTTAATTTATCATGTTTTTACTCGATAAAGTTTTTAGCTATGGTTAACTGTAGCATATTTGCGCTTAATTCTTAATTCTTAGAAATCGCTCCCGTGGGACTCGACCCCAATCCATTCGGTTGGGTTATATTACTATTGTACGATCGTAGACACTTGAATTGGAAGTTGTGTCTTGATTACGTGCGCCGTTGCTGGCGAGTGGTGTTAGTTGAGAATTTTTAGTTAAGTTGAATTTTGTTCTCTCGAGCTGAATACATAGCATGAATCTTAGGAATCACTCTCTCGAGTTAAATCCGTCGTGACCCACTAACTTTGAGTGCCAACTTATAACTTTAGCTTCATACTTCTTTCTCAAGCAATCATAAAACACTTAAATTATATTGAAATAAACATGTAATAGAATATATAAACCACATCGATCAGTAAGATCCACTTTGAATTAGCTCTACAATTGATAATAAATAACACCCATCAATCCAAATCCAACAATTGATCAGATTGTCAAACACCCAAGATTAGGGTTTTAGCGAATCATCATAAAACGAAGAAATTCAATACCTAAAACATGCTCCATAGCTGGGTATCGAAAATCAAATTTCTAAGATGAATAATATCTTGTCTATTACAATACCCAATTGAAATCTCTTGCCAAAGTTGGATCAAATCAACAAAAATGGTGTTTTTGTTCTCTCTATTTTGTTCCACAATGACCGAATGCCTTCTCTCTCTTCCCAAAAGTTAATTTATACTGATCTAAGATATTTATTTCTAGGGTTGATCAGCGAGGAAAGTTGGGCTTCGCCGATAAGTCGGTTAATCACTGATTATTCTAGTCCATCTCCCTCTTCTTCTTCACCTTTTCCTCATTTAGACACTGTAACTTTAGGCGATCTAGATCGGGATTGTCGATCACTTTTGCAATGCACCTTTTAGTCCTTTAACTTGCCAAGTCAATTTCGTCTTGGTCTTGATCAGTGCATTCGGTGGTAAAAAATTCCTTCACCGATAGAGAACGCAACTCGTCTAAGTTTTTCCCATTTCAGGCTCAATGTTCTGTAAAATTAGGCGGTCTAGGGATAAGTTGGCGATTCGCTGAGTTCTCTTGGTGATCATCAGGCTTTCTTTTCTTCCTCTTTTTCAGCTTGTGTTGCTCCTTTTTGCCTGTTTTGTTCCCAATCCATATACGTATAAATGAAAAATTTAACATCAGTTTATGGCACAAATTAAGCATTTGAGGAAACTAAATCTATACAAACATAGCCTTAAATGAGTCCAAATCCAGGACTCATTAAAATCCCACATACCTGGTGACGAAATCTACGGAGAAATCCTTCGATTTCGGCACTAGAACTTGAAGGAAACCTGCTGGTTGTTGTTGGGAAAACTAGCACCCCTTTCTTCTCTTTTTCCTCTAAGTTCGATGAATTTTTTTTGGAGAATAAAGGTTTTGGTCATTTCTGACTAGAGAACTAGGCTTAAACAGGGTAAAATGGCATAGTTTAGGGGTTAAACGACGATGTTTAAATGTCCAACGCATAGGGGAAGAGACCAAACGACCCTATCTTAAAAGCTGATAGGGATTCTCCACGGAGCCAATGACGAACCGTCAAAGGGACCACGTCCCGTCAAGTGGTTCGTGGTTGCTGGCCAAGGCCTACTGGTTCTAGGATGGGTCCATCCATGAGCCCTACCATGGCCCGTGTGAAGGACTACAGATCGTGAAGGCCACCGTGGTTCTTCACTTTGGCTGGGGGTCTGTTCGCTTAGGTTCATGGATGCCACCACGGCCCGTCATTAAGACCATGGCCTGTGGAGGCCTCTGTGGTTTGATGCCTGAGCCTGGGTGGTTCCGTACTTCCTCTACGAGCCCTCGCACGGCTCGTGAAGGGCTTAGTGGTTCACCAAAAATTTCTGGTTCACCCCTCTTTATGCTAAAGTGTCTAAGATAGGTTCTGAGGTGTTACAATTTCAGTTTTAAGATTTTGTATGCCTGAGTTAGTCTTTCGCTTGTATCCAATTAGGATGAGGGTTCTCTTGGGGACTAGCAATGGTTCTCGAGTGCCAGCCACGTCCAGGGTGCAGGTTTGGGTCGTCACCCTAACTATATGTTCCATCACTACAAACATTATATTTCACTTAATTCATTCCCAAATAATAACTAGTTCAAATATAATTAGATTTTATTAAGTTAAAAACAATATACTTTGATTTAACCTTGTTCCCTTTAAACCCTTTGTCGAGTACATCGTCTTGGTGCGACCATGGAGGATGTGATTTCCTCCACATAAGCCCTAATACTCTCAATGCTTCTACTACCATGTTTGGTGCCATGAAATCAACTAGATGTACGATTGTGATCTCCTATTTGAAAGTTAAATCCTTATTCTAGTATATCATCTTTGTGTGATCATGAATGATGTGATGGCATTCACATGAGGGGACTTATATTGGAACATAGGAAGAAGGAGGAGAGAGGTCTTAAATGAGTACGTACAAGTGAGCATCTACCTCATCATGGATCTTGAGAAGTCGCTCATTGAGTTCAACATTTTTTGTTGCCAGAATTTCAATTTGAACTTTCAAGGTAGTCAGTTCTTCTCCACCTAGTCCCTCTAATTTTTTGCTAATTGCACATGAACATTTAGGCGAGCAATCTCTGCATTCCATTTGGCCAGTGTGACTTCCATGGCTTCCTAAGAGAGTAGATTGGATGGTTTTTCCAGTCAAGTATAGTTGATAATTCCATTTTCCAATATGAATTTGAATAGATTCTCTTTATTATTATAAATATAGCTTTTTTATCTTCCACCCTATCTCCACAGCTTTGGGCTCCCAAGCAGTGGGAGGAGCCAGGGCTCTGACCGCGTGCCTGTTGAAGAATGAGCCAGCTACTAATAGGCAGTAGCTTGGTTAAGGGAAACTCATGTTCAATCAATAGTTCATACACTTTGCTCCTATTCCCTACCTTCCCTTCAACATTTTCACAATCAATAAGAGTGTTCAAATATATAGTTTACTTCACAGTGCCTCTTACTCCATGTTCAAAAGGAATTTCAAAGTGTTTTAACACTTTTGTTAGCAAATACCCATAGCCCATGCCATGCTTACAATCTTTAACAAACATGGTGTTGTGCATATGATCTATCATGATAACAGAGAGAATGATTAACTCAATTGTGCTCAAGGTCTCAATAAGGAACAAGTCTGCATCAGGAAACAATTCTCTTTACCGACCTAGGCAGCACCACCTTATTGATAAACTTGAAGAAAAGTTGATACTTCCCTTTGAGATACTTCTTAGGAATACCCGCATAACTTTAATAGAGAAGTTTTCTAATCTTTTGAACAGATTCCTTTGATGGGGACTTTCCAACAACTATCTCGATTCCTTCCTTTGGCACTTGCAGAATTTTCCCTAAAATCTCCCCGTTCAAGTGGAACCACATGTTGCCTCTTTGAGTATTTAGGCTCCCATGTTCAGTAAATACTATGTTGTAGTAGAATTCCCTCACTTATGATTCATGTAGTACAACACATGTACAGTAAAAAAAAATGTGTCTAGCTTTGTATCTCTACAACATCAAACAAGCTTCTTATCCATGGCTTTGTCTTTATTTGAAGATCAAACACCCTTCCATTGTGAACTTTCGGAGTTCAAAGGATCTCGATTCTTTCCTCCTATGTCAATTCCTTCCCATCCTTCCTTTTCCTTCCGGATGAACATGGTCCATTGTACGACTCAGAATTTGACTCATCCATAAGATCTGGAAAGGATGCCGCCCTCTTCCTCTTCGCAGTTTCTTTTTGCCTTACCTTTGTAGGCAACCTTTTTCGTTTCCCTTCTGATTCATTCTTCTTTTGTGCTTGAGGCTTTCTTATCCTTGGTTTTTAATAGGATTTTTCTTTAGTGCCTCCCCTTTTCTCTTCTCAAGTGCAGCAATAACATTTGCATACATTGTATCACTTTCTTCATTTATCTTTAGAATTGTTGACCAGATCCACATCAGGAACCTAGTCCTCATGAATAATAAAATGTATCCTTTTTCTTCGGTTTTGTAGTTCATGTTTTGCTAGACTTCATTGCATCACCTATCAGTTTCTGAGTGGTTCCCTTTGTATGATAAGGACTTGGTTTCACACTTTGCTCCTCCATTACTTTTTCCTTTCCTTTTGAAAGTGGAATTTGTTTTCTTTGCAATTTCCACCGTAAAGGTTTATCATCATTATTTTCACCCTTATCAGTATCAGCAGAAGAAACAACTAAACCAGTATCAGCAGAAGAAACAACTAAACCAGTGCTTGGGTCTGATCAAATATGGCTGGATAACCCAAACCAAGAGAGTTAGAGCAAACAAAAATTTGGGTTTCCTCTCCCAAAAATGGAGTTCCTATTGAAAGTTAAGAGGGCGGGGTGAATTAAAATTCGTAGTCAACTGATCTGTGAGATAAGTCAACTTTCCCTACAGTTTAAATAATAAAGTTAATGGTAAGTAATGAGCAAAAAGTAAATAGACACATGATGTTTTCATACTGATTCGGAATACTGATGTGGTGCCTACTTCTCGTCCTCTTGGGTTTCAAGGTCCTCCTTTAAAGCTTGAAGAGAAATTGGGTTGTACAGAGATATGAATCAAAAATGTTTCCGATATCTACTTGTATAACCTACACTGAATCTCTTTCCTTTTATTTTCTTTTTCAATTGTTCACTTAAATGTGTACAAAAATTTATGGAAGATGAAAGCATATTGCAATATAAATTCAAGTGAAGTTTCGCATTTTCAGCTTTTGAGAAGGAGCTTAATTTATATGTTGAGGAGTGCGTTGATTTTAGCTCTAATAGGAAAAACCCATGGAATTTCCTTCCATCAAGGATTTGTAACGTTTCCTTGATTGAGAATAACGCTTCCTTGATTGAGTAACAACACTGTCCATTCTACCTTGAAACATAATTTTGTTGTTAATCTTCAATATGCTTGTGTGTGTCTAGATTTGTTGCTTGAGACCACAATGTGATCTTACTTGATCATCATGTGATCTTTCTTGATCAGAATGTGATCTTCCTTGATCAGAATGTGATCTTCCTTGGTCTTCCTGCCTATCTTGGTCGTCTTATTTTGCTTATTCCTTTTTGCCTTGATACGATCCGATTTTTTATCCAGTCAGATTGATATCTGACTGAGTCAATTGTGTAGATTGATATGATTTAATGAATATATCTCCTTGGGTGATTCTGCTTATTAGTCTCCAAATCTTGCTTTTTGATTTCCTGCGATAAGAATTCAGATTGTCATTATGCAAAATATCTCAAGTTAACACCTATATCATCCTTCATCTCAATAAGACTTTCAATAACGCACTCATCACTTGTAGCAAGACTATTTGACCCTATGCTTTTACCTTCCGACATATCTCCATCGATGTTTTGTTTAGATAGGGTGGGAAGAACATAATTAAGTTGGATCACAATAGGGTTAGAGGCTTCTCTCACATACTAAACCTTTGAGTAAATAGATCCCTCAAGAGAAGAGTTTTGAGATGAATTTAGGTCTAGGATACGAGAACAAACATGGGAGGTCATTTTTGAAGAGGGTTCACCACTAAGTGAGTCTAGACCCTCAGTGGTTGGGGGTTAAACATTCTTCTGGTAGGGATTGAATGAATTTCAGTAGTAGGTGCAACTTCTTGTTCGAGAGGACAAATGGTTGAAGTAGGGGGGTTATGAAGAGGATTTGTCGATCTGACTAACCAACAGAGAGGAGTCGATCTGATTTTGGAAACAAATTTAATTTTTGGAAGATATTGAAGGAAATGGAGAATATAAAAAGAACTGAAAGGGCGTATCGAATCTCCCGAAAGAAAGTGTCGTTAGGTATTCAAATGATAGGACAACAGTGAGATACCTAGATTACTGCCACAAGACAATTGCAATGGTTCTCTTAAGTAATTTAAGTGTTATGTTAAGAATGCTAACCTTCGTGAAAGGACCGGGTCCCTCCATATAGTTTGGATGTAATTGCCCAGATCTGTCCTGACCTCCCTTTTCGATTAGCATATTCACCTTGTGTGTATACCTACAAAAGGTATGAGATAAAATTTACTAAAACATGCATATCTAAAAAATGAGGATACATGCTCTCTTTTCATAGTCATGTACGAGTTGATTGCTTCAGGCAGGATCCACTCAGTCCAGTTTCAGCATCCCCAACTTTAATCTATTTTTTGCTTGAACAAGTCCCTACTCAGAGCCTTCATGAAAATATCAACAATTTGATATTCAGTCTTTCAAAATTGCATACTAATGTTTTCCTTTTTAACATTATCCCTCAGAAAATGATGCCTCGCATAAATGTGCTTAGTCCTTTTATGCACGACTAGATTCTTAGCCATATTGAGAGCACTTGTATTTTACCATGGGAGAGGAATAGTGTGAGTGACCACTCCAAATTCTTCAAGTTGTTGCCCATAAGAGTAGTGCACAACATGCTGCAGTTGTTACATACTTGCCTCAGCTATTAAAAGGGTAACAACATTTAGCTTTTTTGGTTACTCAAGAGATAAGAGATGAGCCTAGAAAATGAGTCATTACTAAGGTGATCTTTCTATCAACTTGATACAAAGCATAGTCTGCATCAACGTATCCTACAAAATCAAATGAGTCTTTTGATGGATAGAATAATGTAACACTCCGAAAACTAGTAGGCTTAACTAAAGATTAACATGAGGGTTAGAGTCGTAAACGTACCTCCTCGTACCTAAAAATACAGGGTTTCAACTTATAACGTCAAGGTAAGACCCCCCAACGACCAACCAAGAGTCCTTGAGGAGGACCTTTAGGGGCTGCCTGGACAGTGACCAATAGAGGGAATCATCGCCTCGTGGGTCAGGCCACACCCCTTGGGTAAGGGGTCGTGGGTCATGACCCTGGAACCTGGTCTCTAAACATCCACCCACCTTTTATTAGCACGCGACGTGGGTCCAGCCATGGACCGTGGTCATGGGTCGTGGGTGAGGCCTGAAACTGCCATTCGGCAGTTACACTTAGGGGCATTATGGGGTTTTCTGATTTTTATTATTATTATGTGACGTCGTTTTATACTAATTTACACTAACTATATATAGTTTTAAGACCCCTAAATTAAGTCATATTCTTCATAATTCGAAATCCCAAAAGAAAGTCCCAAACCCTCTCCAAAAATTCTCTCTCTAGAACTCCAAGGAAGAAGAAGAAAGAAGGTGAAGCTAGGGTTGAAGGAGAAAGGTTTTCTACTTAATTTCATTGGAATTCAAAGCTAAGGTATGGTAGTCCTTCATCCATGGATAGAATTCAGCCATGGAGTCCCTCCGAACCTCAATTTCAAAGATTGAATTTCCCCAAAAGCTAGGGTTTGACTCCAAGTCATGGACTCCTTTCAAAAACAACTCTATTGATTTAATTACATTATATTATGAATGAATTGATGATTATTATAGTTTTATGATGAAATTTCCCAAGAATCCATGAAATCCCTATATTCCCAATCAATGACCTTGTGATGTGGGTGAATTGTAGAATGAAGAGTATTACGAGATTATGCTTATAGTAATTGAACTAGTTGAATTATGTTGTTATCCATGTCTAATATAGTAATTCTAGATTTGTTGATTCATTATGATCTATGGTCGTTGAAGGGAAAAGTATTAGAATTATGCATGATTATGAAGGTTATGTTTATGCTTTTAGAACACTTTGAGAGTAAAGTGAATATGATTATGATCTAGTTGTTGTATTGTTGGAAGGTTATCCTCATGTACACACTTATGTATGAATATGATATGATGTGAAAGTTTTTCTCAAAAAATGATGATTCTAAGGTTGAAAGGCTATTCTGACCTATTGAATCTATGAGCCATAGTAAGAATTATGTTGGATTGAGTGTCAAAACATACTTCCATGAATATGACTTAAGTTAAGACTTAATATGAGATGCAAGCTTATCCGATAGTTCAGTCCGGCTTCCCAATGAAAGCGTTTACACTAGTTGGGTCCGGCTTTTCGAATGGGTTCCTTCTACCTTAGTTTAGTTCGGGTTTGCAAAGTATGTATTTCATGAGATGAAAACCGTCTACCTTAGTTGAGTCTGGGTTTCTAGTAGCAATCTCCTTATCCCATAAACTATGTGCCTACACAGGTAGTTTGCTAGTGGATCCACCTAATCTACGAGTATTGCTTTACCTTAGGCAAGTAGGAAAACCTTTTTTTTGGTGTAGGGTAGACACCGGATTCCCTGATAAAGCTCACATGGTCTATGTCCGTTAAGGCTTATTCCCCATTATGATAGTATGAACAAGAAGATGAATTATGAACTATAGTTACTCAAGAAGTTTTACTTAGTATGGGTGGGATTATGGGATCTTATCCATTCATTACACAAGTATGCTTTGAGGGTATGTATAGTATGAACCTCTTATGATATGATGATCTATGAGTTGATTATGCTTATGACATATACTTTTCAATTATCTTCAAAATGATGCTTTAACTTAGTAAATTGACTGCATCCAACTAAAATATCCCTTTTAGCATGTTTTCATGATTTTATGCATGGCTATCATACTTAGTGTATTTTTGTACTAACCCATATTTTCCT
Organism: Solanum tuberosum; assembly: GCF_000226075.1. Lineage (NCBI taxonomy): Eukaryota > Viridiplantae > Streptophyta > Magnoliopsida > Solanales > Solanaceae > Solanum > Solanum tuberosum. Next base: position 385,854 of record NW_006239334.1, on the reverse strand, counting down.
ACATTTTCCCCAAGTTTAGGGTCTGGTTCTCAAGGCGGTCCTAATTGTGGCTAGAGCTTGGATTTACTAATTTTTCCTTAGTTGTTTGTGAGTCCTCATGATTTGAGGACGGCTATTGTCATTTAGTAGTTTCATTCTTGTATTTGACTTTCGGATTATGTTGTATGGGTTGTGACCCTATTTGATTCGACTAATGTAATAGATGGCTAATTGAGACAAGTCTAGACTTCTGCTTTCCTTTATGAAAATTTTGGACTTGAAATGCGTTTTTACTCTTTATTGTTTTGTGCTTATGTTATGATATGCTAAGTGGCTTTTATGGTGCCTTTCGGGGTTCTATGGGCCTTGTTACGTCTAGGGCGTACCCTTGGGTCGTGACAGACTTGGTAATCAGAGCACAAGGTTTAGAATGATTCTATGATGATGTCTTATAAGCCACGTCTAGTAAAGTCTTGTTCATGAGTGCGAAGAGCGCCACATTTATGAATAAGAGACTATAAAATTCTTAGGAAATTTCACTTCTTTCATTAATCTAAAGTCATGCTTTAGAGTTTAACTCTATAAAAGTTCCTCTCATAATCCTTCTCATGTTTCTTCAGGATATGAATATACAAAGGGCTAACGCAAGAAGAATGAAGGGTAACACTGTGAATGAAGGAGCTCCTCCTCATGCTAATCAAGCTCCTGTTGATCCCATGGTTGAGAATGTGACCCATGCGGAGTTTAGGTCTACTATCCAAATGTTGGCTCAAGTCGTGACGGCTCAAGCCAATAGAGAAGTTGTAACTCCGGTGAATTCTAATGTGAATTCGACTGCTTCTAGGGTGAGGGATTTTGCTAGAATGAACCCTCCCGAATTTCATGGCTCTAAAATGGAAGAGAATACCTAAAGGTTTATCGATGAGATTCATAAAGTTCTTGCTATTATCGGGGTGTCTTCGGAAGAGAAGACAGATCTAGCCGCCTACCAACTAAAGGATGTTGCTCAAGTATGATATGATCTATGGAAGAGGGGAAGACAGTAGGAGTGGGCTCAATTAAATGGGAAACATTCAAATTGGAATTTCTTGATAGATTCTTTCTCTGAAAGTTTAGGGAAGCTAAGGTGGAAGAATTCATTAATCTTAGGCAAGGTAGAATGAGTATTAAGAAGTATGCCTTGAAATTTACCCAACTATCCAAGTATGATCCATATATGGTGGCGGATTCGAGGAATGAGATGAGTAGGTTTTTGACGGATCTGTCCGGCTGGTTGAAGAAGAATGTCATACGGCAATGCTCCATTATGACATGGATATCTCAAGGCTTATGGTGTATGCTTAACAAATTCAGGAGTCAAAACTCAAGAAAAAGAATAGAGAGTTTAAAAGATCTAGAACCTGTGATGGGAACTTCTCCAATGCTAGGTCCGATGGACAAGATCAACCAAGGTTTAGACAAAGGTTCTCCAACAAAGGCTCCTCTAATGCTCCAAGGGTCAACAAGGATAGGGTTTCCAACCCTAAACCTCAAGGAGGTAATAGTGGTGGTTCTTATGTTGCTAGGCCAAATTGTGCAAAATGTGGTAGAAAGCATGATGGTAAGTGACTATTTGGCACCGATGGGTGTTTTAGTTGTGGGAAAATTGTCCACAAGATGAGAGATTGTACGATGCTCAAGGTTCAGGGAAGTGAACCTAAACAAGCCCCTCCAAGCTGTTCAAAGTCCAATGCCCAAAAGCAAAACTGCTTTTATGCTCTTCAATCCCAAATAGACCAACAGAGGTCCCCAAATGTGGTGATCGGTATGTTAAAAGTCTATTTTATTGATGTATATGCCTTGTTATATCCCGGTGCTACTTTATCCTTTATGACACCTTTTGTGGCCATGAAGTTTGAAATACCCCCCAAAGTGTTAGTAAAACCTTTTTCGGTATCTACCTGGTTGGTGACTCAGTGGTGGCTAAAAGAGTCTATAGAAGTTATCCCATTTCCTTGTCTCATAGAGTTACTTTGGTGGATTTGGTAGAGTTAGATATGTTAGACTTTGATGTGTATTTAGGTATGGATTGGTTGCATGCATGTTATGTCTCTATCGATTGTAGGACTCGGGTGGTTAGATTCCAATTTCCAAATGATCCTATTCTAGAGTGGAAGGGGGGAAATTCTATGCCTAGAGGTCAATTTGTATGTTGCCTTAAAGCTAGGAAGATGATCTCCAAAGAGTTTATTTACCATCTTGTTAGGGTGATGTATGTTGAGTCCAATACCCCTTCCTCTAGAATCGGTTTCGATAGTGAATGAATTACCAGAATTTTTCCCCGATGACTTGCCCAGCATTTCTCCCGAGCAGGAAATAGATTTTTGTATTGATCTTTTACCGGATATGCAACCTATCTCCATTCTTTATGATAGAATGGCTCTGCGGAGTTAAAATAGTTGAAAGAGAAAATAAAGGATATGCTAGATAAGGGTTTTATCTGACCGAGTATCTCTCCATGGGGTGCTCCGATGTTGTTTGTTAGAATGAAGGATGGGTCTCTTAGAATGTGTATTGATTATCGTCAATTGAATAAAGTGACCATCAAGAATAAATATCCCCTTCCGAGAATTGATGATTTTTTTTACCAACTTCAAGGGCCTAGCTATTTCTCTATGATTGATCTTCGTTCGGGTTATCACCAATTAAGTGTGAGAGGGGTTAATATTCCCAAGAAGGCTTTTACAACCCGGTATGGTCATTATGAATTTGTGGTTATGTCATTTTGGTTGACTAATGCTCCGGCGGCATTTATGGACTTGATGAATAGAGTGTTTAGGCAATACCTAGACATGTTTGTGATTGTGTTGATCGATGATATCTTGATCTATTCAAGGAGTAAGAATGAATATATGGACCATTTGAGCATTGTATTGCAAGTTCTTAAGGACTATAAACTTTTTGCAAAGTTTAGCAAGTGTGAATTTTGGTTAAGGTATGTAACTTTCCTTAGTCATATTGTCTCAAGCAAGGGTACCGAGGTACATCCTAAGAAGATGGATGTGGTCGAGAGTTTTCCTAGACCTCTAACTCCTTCCGACATTAGAAGCTTTTTGGGTTTGGCCGGTTACTATAGGAGGTTTGGTGAAGGGTTTTCTTCCATTGTTTCTTCGTTGATGGCTTTGACTCAAATGAAGGTTATATTTGATTGGTCGGAGGCTTGTGAGAAAAGCTTCCAAGAGTTGAAACATAGACTTACGTCCGCTTTGGTGTTGACCTTACCAGAAGGTACCAATGGTTTTGTTGTATATTGTGGCGCCTCTAGAGTCGGGTTGGGGTGTGTCCTAATACAAAACGGTAAAGTGAATGCCTATGCTTCAAGGCAACTTCAAGTCCATGAGAAGAATTATCCTACCCATGATCTTGAATTAGCAGCGGTGGTATTTGCTTTGAAAATATGGAGACATTACTTGTATGGGGTCCATGTAGATTTTTTCACCGATCAGAAGAGTCTTCAATATGTGTTTCATCAAAATGACTTAAATCTTTGTCAACGAAGGTGGTTAGAATTATTAAAGGATTATGAGATGAGTGTCATTTATCACCCCGGCAAAGCTAATGTTGTAGCAGATGCACTTAGTAAATTTTCCATGGGTAGTATAGCTTATGTAGAAGATGAAAATAATGAATTGGTTCGTGAGGTGCATAGATTGGCCTGACTAGGTGTCCAACTAGTGGACTCTGGTTGTCATGGTCCATAATGGTTCCGAATAGCCCTTTGTTATGGATGTGAAGTCTAAACAAGGCCTTGATCCTATATTAGTTGAGTTGAAAGAGTCGGTACTCAAGAAGTCCATTGGGGCTTTCTCCCAAGGGGGAGATGGGGTGTTTAGGTACCAATGTCGGTTATGTGTTCCGGATGTTGATTGTGTGAGGGAACAAATTTTAGAAGAAGCTCACAGTTCTCGGTATTCTATTTATCTGGGAGCCACCAAGATGTACCATGATCTACGTGAAGTCTATTGGTGGAATGGTACGAAGAAAGATATTGCAGGTTTATTAGACAAATGTCTTAATTGTTAACAAGTTAAGGTTGAGCATCGAAGGCCGTGAGGTTTATCCCAAAATATAAGTATCTCCACTTGGAAGTGAGAACATTTAAATATGGACTTTATTGTGGGTTTGCCTCGCACACGAAGGCAACATGATTCAATTTGTTTCCTTATAGATTGGATGATAAAATAAGCCCACTTTATTCCCGTTAACGTTTCTCATTCGGCGGAAGATTATGCCAAGTTGCATATAAGAGATATAGTGAAGTTGCATGGGTCCCTTTATCTATTATTTTGGACCAGGGTACTCAATTTACCTCACACTTTTAGAAGTCATTCCTAAAAGGGCTTGGTACTAATGTTAGGCTTAGCACGGATTTTCATCCCCAAATCGATGGGCAAGCGGAGCGTACCATCCAAATATTAGAAGATATGTTGGGGCATCTGTTATAGATTTCAAGGGTAATTAGGATGACCACTTGCCATTAATAGAGTTCACCTACAATAATAGTTATCACTCAAGTATCGGTGTGGCTCCCTTTGAAGCCTTGTATGGTAGGAGATGTAGGTATCTGGTTGGTTGGTTTGAGGTAGGTGAAATTGCTCTTATTGGTCCCGAATTGGTTATGATGCTATTGCGAAAGTTCGGCTCATTAAAGAGAGGTTGAGAATGGCTCAAAGTAGACAAAAGTCTTATGCCGATGTGAGAAGAAGAGATGTACAATTTAAAGTTAATGATTGGGCCTATTTGAAAATCTCACCCATGAAGGGTGTGATGAGATTTGGCAACAAAGGGAAACTTAGTCCCCGGTATGTTGGCCCATATCAAATTTTGAAATGAATTGGAAAAGTTGCATATGAGTTGGATTTGCCAAATGAGTTGGCTCCAGTTCATCCAATATTCCATGTTTCTATGCATAAGAAGTGCATTGGAGATCCGGCATCCATTATTCCCTTAGAAGGGTTGGGAGTTGACAAAAGTCTATCATATGAAGAGGTTCCGGTAAAGATCCTAGACCAGCAAGTCAAGAAATTGAGAAACAAGGAAGTAGCTTCCGTGAAGGTTTTATGGAGAAATCATTTAGTTGAGGGTGCAACTTGGGAGGCCGTGACCGATATGAAGTCCCGATATCCTAATCTCTTTCTTTCTACTCCTATTTAAGCTTGAGGTAATTAGTTCTTCTTGAGTTTTAGTGTTTTGGGAATCATGTGTGTACATGTGTTTCTCTATGATTTCCTTATGTTATGCATTTTCTTGATGAAATTCATGTTTCGTAAGAAAATGAGTTTTCTTGATTTATGTTCCTGATGTTGTTGTGCATCTAGTATGAGTTGCATATTTGACTTCATTATATGAGTTCATGAACATGCTTTAGTATGCTTTTGAGAGTAATTGCATATTGGCTCAATGATATTGTGTTGAACATGCTTTTAGTTGGAGAAGGTAGTTCCTCCTCTGACTATGAGAAATGTTGAGTTTCATGCATAATGGGTTGTTAGATGTAGTTCCTACTTCCTTGTGTTGCATTGATTATGTTTTAGATGGAATTGAAGCTTCCTCCTTTGAATTGTGCATTATTTTGAGGTTTCATGCATGTTAGGCTACTAGTTTTGAGTCTTTAATTCCATAAGGTGTCTAGATCGTCATTCGAGGACGAATATTACCAAGGGGGAAATATTGTAACACTCTGGAAACTAGTAGGCTAAACTAGAGCTTAACCTGAGGGTTAGAGTCGTAAACGTACCTCCCTGTACTTAAAAATATAGGGTTTCGTGTTAGAATGTCAAGGTACGATAGCCCAAGGACCAACCAAGGGTCCTTGAGGAGGACCCTTAGAGGCTGCCTGGGCAGTGACCAACGAATGGCATCCATGTCTCATGGGTCAGGCCACGCCCCGTGGGGAGGGGTCATGGATCATGACCCTGGAACCTGCTCTCCGAACCTCTAACCACGGTTCACCGGCACGCCACGTGGTCCTATGCACGGACCGTGGTCGTGGGGTCATGGGTGAGGCCTAAAATTACCATTTGGTAGTTACACTTAGGGGAATTATGGGGTTTTACGATTTTAATTAATATTAAGTGACATAGTCTTATACTAATTTAGACTAATTATATATAGTTTTAAGACCTCTAAATTAAGTCATCTTCCTTATAATTCCAAATCCCAAAAGAAAGACCCAAACCCTCTCCAAAAACTCTCTCTCTAGAACTCCAAGGAAGAAGAAGAAGGAAGGGGAAGCAAGGGTTGAAGGAGCATGGTTTTCTACTCAATTTCATTGGAATTCAAAGATGGTATGGTAGTCCTTCATCCATGGTTTCCCTCCAAAACTGAATTCCAAAGATGGAAATTCTCCAAAAGTTAGGGTTTGACTCCAAGTCATGGATTTCTTTCAAAAATGATTCTACTGATTTAATTACTTTATATTATGACTGAATTGATGATTATTATAGTTTTATGATGAAATCTCACAAGAATCCATGAATTCCCCATATTCCCAATTTATGACCTTGTGATGTGGGTGAATTGTAGAAAGAAGAGTAATATGAGATTATTCATATAGTAATTGAACTAATTGAATTAGTTTGTTATCTATATATAATGTAGTAATTCTAGATGTGTTGATTGAATATGATCTATGGTCCTTGAAGGGAAAAATATGAGAATTATGCATGATTATGAGGGTTATGTATATGCTTTAAGAACACTTTGAGAGTAAAGTGAATATGATTATGATCTAGTTGTTGTGTTGTTGGAAGGTTATCCACATGTACACACTTATGTATGAATATGATATGATGTGAACGGTTTTCTCACAATATGATGATTCTAAGGTTGAAAGGCTATTCTCACCTATTGAATCTATGAGCTATAGCATGAATTATGTTGGATTGAGTGTCAAAACATTATTCCATGAATATGAACTTAAGTCAAGACTTAATATGTAATCTATGGGAATTAATGCTTAGCATCGATTTGATATGAATATAAGATGGAAGCTTATATGACAGTTGAGTCCGGCTTCCCACTAAAACCTTTTACACTAGTTGAGTCCGGCTTTCCAAATGGGTTAGTTGAGTCCGGGCTCCCAAAGTATGTATCTCATGAGATGGAAACCTTCTACCTTAGTTGAGTCCGGGTTTCTAGTAGCAATGTCCTTATCCCATAAAATATGTGCCCACATAGGTAGTTAGCTAGTGGATCCACCTAAGTTAAGAGTATGGATCTACCTTTGGCAAATAGGACAACCTCTTTACGGTGTAGAGTAGTGATAGCATCCAAGGAAGCTCTACTCCATTGAAGGACAAGGATGAAGCTTTAGAAACTCCAAGGAGGCCCATAACAAGATCTCAAACCAAGGAGTTCAATGATAAGCTCAATGGGCTTCAATCGCTGATCCAAATGTGTCTTATTGGGGAAGAAGAGCTCAAGCCCAAGGGAGAGGAATTGTCCAAATGCTACAATTATTTGGTGGCCCAAATTCAAGCCCAAGATGAGGAATTTTAAGGTCCAATTTCGTGCAAATAAGGTCAAGAAGAGTCCAAGAATCAGCCACAACAAGAGTTGCTTTCTGCCCAAGTTTTGAGAGAAGACTAGTCAAACTTTCCAAGATTGTCAAGATTCTTTTCCTAGTTGGGATTTACCTTAGTTATTTATTTATATATAGGTTATTAATATTTTCCTTAGTCTATTTATGGTCTCCTAAGTACCATTTAATGCTTTCCTAGAAGTACTAAATTTGTTCCTAGTTAGGTTACTTTATTTCCTTTCTAGAGTAGGATTCCTTGTAATTGTCTTTCTAGGGTTCTTTGGACGTTTTTTTCCCTTCTCCTATATATAGGAGTCCTTTTCATTCATTAAAGACAATTTACATTGATATTAATAATATTTGAGAGAGTTCTTTGAACCTTTGTGACTTGTTCTTTGAGAATTTATCTTTAAACCTTTACTAGTTTCATAGTTTAAGGTATAAAGTAACTTCTTCTTGTGATATCTTTGGTTTCTTTTTGGTATTCTTTAGAAGGTGATTAGTTTCTACATACTAATTATTGTCTTTAGTTACTCATAAAGCGGTCAAGATCCGAATCTATCGTTTTGATTCGTTTTCTCAAGTAAAGGCGTTAGATTTCTACCATAAATCTATACGTTGTTACTTGGATCTTTTCAAGGCCATAGAACATTTAATCCTTGGAAATTCGTGGATCTTTCCTTCGAATCTCCCATATCTTTAGTTAGTTTTGTTGTTTCTTTTCTTGTGCTTCCGCATTCTAATATTCAATTCTCTATTTGTGATCTCCTTTAACCTTGCTGTTATCAAGTGGTATCAGAGCGGTTCTATCAAGATTCCGTTCTTGATAAATCTTGGGATTTCTTCTTATATTAGAGCAAAAAAAAA
>NW_006239334.1:351130-376045 GCF_000226075.1 Solanum tuberosum | reverse complement strand
TTTTTCCCTTCTCCTATATATAGGAGTCCTTTTCATTCATTAAAGACAATTTAGATTGATATTAATAATATTTGAGAGAGTTCTTTGAACCTTTGTGACTTGTTCTTTGAGAATTTATCTTTAAACCTTTACTAGTTTCATAGTTTAAGGTATAAAGTAATTTCTTCTTGTGATATCTTTGGTTTCTTTTTGGTATTCTTTAGAAGGTAATTAGTTTCTACATACTAATTATTGTCTTTAGTTACTCATAAAGCGGTCAAGATCCGAATCTATCGTTTTGATTCGTTTTCTCAAGTAAAGGCGTTAGATTTCTACCATAAATCTATACGTTGTTACTTGGATCTTTTCAAGGCCTTAGAACATCTAATTCTTGGAAATTCGTGGATCTTTCCTTTGAATCTCCCATATCTTTAGTTAGTTTTGTTGTTTCTTTTCTTGTGCTTCCGCATTCTAATATTCAATTATCTATTTGTGATCTCCTTAACCTTGCTGTTATCAAGTAGACACCATATTCCATGATAAGCTCACATGGTCTATGTCGGTTAAGGCTTATTCCCCATTATGATATTATGAACAAGAAGATGAATTATAAACTATGGTTACTCAAGAAGCTTTACTTAGTATGGGTTGGATTATGGGATCTTATCCATGCATTGCGCAAGTATGCTTTTAGGGTATGTATGATATGTTCCTTTTATGATATGATGATCTATGAGTTGATTATGCTTATGACTTATGCTTTTCTATTATCTTCAAAATGATATTTTAACTCAGTAAATTGCATGCATCTAACTAAAATGTCATTTTTATCATGTTTTCATGATTTTATACATGGCTATCACACTTCGTGCATTTTTGTCCTAACCCATATTTTCCTACATTTCCCCCAAGTGTAGGGTCTGGTTCTCAAGGTGGTCCTCATTGTGGCTAGAGCTTGGATTTACTCATTTATCCTTTCTTGTTGGTGAGTCTTCATGATTGGAGGATGGATATTGTCATTTAGTAGTTTCATTCTTGTATTTGAATTTCGGATTATGTTGTGTGGACTGTGATCCTATTTAATTCGACTATTGTAATAGATGGCAAATTGAGACAAATCTAGACTTCCGCTTTCCTTTATGAAAATTTTGGACTAGAAATGCGTTTTTAGTCTTTATTGTTCTATGCTTATGTTATGATATGCTAAGTGGCTTAGATTGTGCCTTTCGGGGTTCTATGTGCCTTGTTACGTCTAGGGTTACCCTTGGGTCGTGACAAATAGAACCAGGTCCCCTATCTTCTTCAAATATCTCAGAATCATCTTAGTATCCTTCAAATGAGATTCTCTTAGACAATATTGGAATCTTGCACACTTTTCGAAATTAACCATAATATCGAGTCTGCTGGCAGTGAGATACTCTATCTTCAAGTAGTTACTCTATCTTGTTGATTTTTATGTCCTGGAGTTACAGTTATTCTGGATGAAAAACTCCTTTGTGCTACCAAAACTCGATATTGAAGTTCAGGTTGGTTTACTTATCAAAACTATATCATGAAATAATGAACATCTATCTCATTTCTATAACTATCAAAATTTTGAAACAACAAAGTAAAACTACCTCTTTTCTAATATGTTGTATGTTGTGTGTAATAAAAGCGTTCGGTTTTCTGCTGAAAGATGTTCACGAAAACTGAAGAAATTTTTGTGGGCTTGGGGTTTGTTTCTAATTATTACCTCAAAAGGGATCCACCACTTGTTAGAGTAGAGAAAATGTTTGAATAGGTTCAATCTAAGCTTCTTGGAGCACCAAAATTTCGGCTTTTTTGCTTTCGGAATGGAAAAATTAGGGCATATACGCTTAAAATAATGTACTTGTTCTCTTGATTAGTAGCTAACCTTGTTTAATCTTCCTTGTTTCAACATCGAGTTAGCTACTAATCAAGAGAACATGTACAATATACTAACCGTATATGCCGAAAAATTTCCGCTCATGAGGCAGGACATGCAGAAATTTTGGTGCTCAAGCAACCTTAGATTGGACTTGTTCAAACATTTTCTCAACTCTAACAAGTGGTGGATCCCTTCTGAGGTAATCATCAGAAACAAACCCCAAACCCCCCCAAAAAGTTCTTCAGTTTTCATGAACATCTTACACCAGAAACCGAAAAGCTTTCATCAGACACAACATGAGACATGTTGGAAAAAGAGATAGTTTTTACTTTGTTGTTTCAAAATTTTGATAGTAATATAAATGAGATGGATGTTCGTTGTTTCATGTTTTAATTTGGAAGAGAAAACTTTGCTTCTATGACATCCGTCCCTCTGTTGGTGTATAAGTTGCCTTATCTAGCACATGATCAAATAGTTGCTACAAGATTTTTAAGGACCATGATGATTTTGAAGTAATATATATATATATATATATATATATATATATAAAATCAATAAATTTTATCAAATGTAGTTTACAATGGAACAACTCAATGTCCAACACAATAAATATAAAATACGCTATATTGACTTATTCATTTTTTCTTTTTAATTCGTATTTTTGGTAGAATATCTTATAGGCTAAGACAAGGCCTTTTAACCAGTAGGGGTGACACTATTTTGGTTTTTCATTCCATTTAAATATTAAGGAAATAGTTCAGCAGTCAAGTGGAGACACATTAATTTAACTAAGAGAATAACAATGTGTTTATTTATTTAATTCAATTCATTCTTGTTCATTAATTCTCTTACAATGAATGGCTAAAATTATGCGATGGTGACTTTGATTCCATCCAAATCTCATTTTCGCATTCAATGATTATTTTTCTTCCTTCCCCTTGAGTTCACCTATATATTGATGGTTCAGTTATTATATTGTCACTACTTTATTAAAGATGTTAACTCAGATCTTCAATTCATTTTAGGTTTTTTTTCTTTTTCTCTTTCCAGATATAATAAATTTTGGACTACTAGTAACAAGATTGCCAAAAGCTTAGGTTTTTCTATTCTCCATTTCCTTTTATTTCTTTAGTTATCTCTCAATTGTATTAGTCTAATTACAATATATTATTGCAAGTTATCACATCTGACACATACACAAACAGACGGGTACATAAACATATAATAGGTTCCTCTTGGAAGAAAATGTTTGTTCTCACCTTTTTGCCTTCTTGAATTTGTGGTTAAAATAATTTTTTTCTTATGTTCAATTCTAAATTTTGATTTGTTGGTCATATATATCAGTGTTAGTGTTTGTGTTTTCATAGTTTTGTATGAATATATACTCAGTATAATTAAATTTGATTTAAGCAAAGTGTAACAATGATTGAACAAAAAATTTCCCCTTTTTTGATGAAGAATTCATAATTCATCAACGAATTAATACAAATAAGAAAAAGGAAATATTTTGTCCAATCATTGTTTGATTTGCTTAAATCAAATTTAACTACTTTGAGTATATATTCATACAGAGCAATAAAACACGGACACTAAACCGTTGATACACGTGTCCAACAAATCAAAATTTAAAAATGAACATAAGAAAAACAAATCAAATTTACCACAAAGTCAAGGAGGCAAAAAGTGAGAACAAACATTTTCTATGCCAAGAGAGAAATGAAATATACGTTTGTGTATCCTTTTCTGTTTGTTTCAGTGAGATGTGAACACTTGCAATAATTTACTGTATTTCGATGAATAGAATTGGGAGATAAATATTGAAATTAAATAAAATAGAGATTAGAAAAATAATATTTTGTCAATTTTGTTACTAGTCTTCCAAAATTTATTAGAACTAGGAAAAAAGAAAAGGAAAAAGAAACCAAAAAAGAATTGAAGATCTAAGTAAACATATCTAATATAATAAAGAGATGTCAATATGCTAAAACCATCAAAATATTGGTGAGCTCAAGAGAAAAGAAGATTTTTTTTTATTAAAAGCCAAAATGATATTCAGATAAAATCAAACTCAGTATTACATAATCGAAGTCCTTCATTGTTAGAGTACTAACAAACAATAACGGACCGGATAAAATAAAAAAGCAAAGCGATAATATCTAAGTTGTGCCTATTTGTCTCCTCTTTGTCGGTGTGCTATTCTCTTAATACTTACATTGAATAAATTCAGTAACATTCTTATTCTAGTGCAGAAGTGTATAACTTTTAGACTATGTCAAAATGAATTCGAATAGTTCTAAAAGAGTTGATCTAATTTGTATTTGAACAATAAAATCCACTATCTAAGTTAATAAATGTTGATTATTCCAAGACTTTGACCAAATTTATTTAAATTATTTTCAGAAAGTTAATCAAATTTCATGTATTATTTCATTTGAACAATCAGATTCACTACAAACTTTAAGTAGGTTGTAAATTAAGATAGTAACTTTTTTTTAATAAATCACATTTGTAGTTATTTTTCTCTTGAATTGAATTTTTTTATACTCCATTTGGACTCTTTCTCACCTCTCTAAAAACTTTGTAAATATATGAATAAATAAATGTGTGACACACTTAAAACATATATATATATATATATATATATATATATATATATAGGTCATTTAAAAGAAACAGTCTGAAGCCTTAACAACAATATATGATTAACAATGGTAACACAAGTAGCCTTATTCTTAGAAGTTTGATAAGGTATATTATAGTTCATTATAACAATATCGAGTTTGAATATACGAAGTGATTATACATCATTATAAAGATATGGCTAAAGATGTAAATGCTATTGAGTATGAAAATGTTCAGGCATAGGATGATTTTCAAATAGAATAGCATTTATATTTTCAATGGCCATACTTCTAAATTTTGTAACAAATGTAGATCAGGTGTAGTAACGATCTACCAATAAGAAGAATGGGTAAGTCTAATGTTAAAATAGAACGAGCATATAAAACATTTCTAGATGTCAAGTTGAACCCAGAATTAAGGAAAAAAAGAAAATATCAGAATACAAGAGTTAATTGATATGAAAATAATTAAGCCAAAAGTGTAGTGATACGTTACAAATAAGAGGAATAAGTAGGTTTCGAAGTACCTCTATTTAGAATCTTGTCAAGCATCTTCTCTTCATTGATAGTTCGATTTAGATAAGCAGTAGCTCCATTTGGACTTAGGGGACAGAGTATTCGAGAAGGCCTTGGCCAAAAGAGGAGATTCATGATAGAGCTAAATTATAAGGATCAACAATTTGACATAATAATACACCATTAAAAATGGGAGCTACAAGTGATAGAAAAATAATATTATATGGAGAATAGAATTACCTTGAGGCATAATACGGAAACCATCCTTAAGGATATACGAAGCGTATCCCTCAAAATTTAACAAGCTTTTTAAGTGAATAATTGGAAGCAAAAATAATAAACTTCAAGAAAGAAAGCCCAAATTGGGAAAAGAAGAAAGTAAATAGATAAAATTGTCTATTTAGTGTTCACCAAAGTGGTGTGTATATATATACAACGGCTTAACAGCTAGTTTGGCTCCCTTAAATGTAATAAAATATGTTAATAATTAATAAATAGATATAAAAAATAATATCCCAAAAATAATGTTTTTCCAAAGCAATGATGGACAGTCACTACCTTTTGAGATTACACTAATTTTTCATACAAGAAAAAGATAATTTTGGTAGCTACCCACAAAAGTAAATTGAAATATACAAATGACAAAAAAAATTAGTACTCTACTTTTTTTTCTATAAGAAGGAACAAACTTACTAACAAACAAGGTCACTAAGAATATGATAAATTTCTCTCAAGCTAAACAAATATTATATAAACAAAATAAATTCCACATCTCATGGCCAGATATCTATGTGGCTAAATTTCCTCACAGCCACAACAAAAATTTCCATTAATTGGACAACGTGACAAAAATATAAGCTTAGTACCATAAAGGAAAGCAACCCACAAATTCAACATATTGTATATAAAAGATTAATAAGAAGAGGATAATTTGTATGTTGACTTTCCAAATTGTTTCCATACCCATGCCATATTCTCCAAAAAGCACTCATTTTGGAGAATCAAATACACATTCAATGATATTTTCTTTGAAAATTCGAGCAACATAGATAAGTAACGTAAAATTTTACCATATTTGAGGAAATTGATGTCCAAACATTTTACAACTACAAATTCATTAAGTGATATGGACAAACCAGAAGTTTTTCAAGTATGTAAATAATGCAAAAACAGATTGAAAATTGATCTTATCAAAATTGGGAAACACATTGACAATGGGAAAGTGAAATTAAAATTACATTTAATAGCTTACGTAGCAAAATACTTTCTCATAGGAAAACGATTATTAACAAAGAATAAGTTTTCTTTTATGTGTTGTATTTTACGTAAGCTTTGGATCCCTGTGGTCCAAGAGAAGTGGCGCTGTACATGAGGGATGTTAGACTATAATAGCGCCTCCACACCCCAAATAGTGATGCTAGGCACGCAATACTAAGTAATCCTATACCAAGTTAAGCAAAATTTCAATTGATAATTATATTGATCATACTAGTAAAAAAAATATTGATCATACTAGAATAAAAGGTTTACAGAGTTGGGAATAACGTGTATGTTCTGATAAAGGTATATGTGTAAAAAAGATTAATATAAACAACACTTATGTGTCAATTCCAAGCAAATTGGAGTCAATTTTATACCGGCACACTAAATATTTGACTGCATAAAATATTCATGAAAACTTATTTTTAACTAATTGTATCGCTCACATTGATCTTTTCCTACGATTGTACCTGGACTCAAGAGATTGTATTGTTAGTGTGATTTCTCAATATCGTGTTAACAACAGAATATTAAAAATTGACAAAATACACATGAGATGCTTTCTTGAAAATAACAGACAAAAAGATCAGGATATCTCATGAAACAAAGAATTTCAATTTATTGAGGACAAAGATTGGGGAATAAGGAAGAATAAGAATTATTTAAGTTACAATCTTACTAAAAAATTTCATTGAGAGAGACACTAAATACCACAACGTACTAGGATAATCCCATAAGTGGAATCTTGAGAGAGACTAATTAACAGTGAAATAGAAAGAAGAAGAAAAATAATTTGATGGCTAATTTGACACTCCAAAATGTTAAAATATTGTTCTTCACGACTCTTCTTTCCCATACACACAACTTCTCCTGGCTCATCACTTTTTCTCTCACCATTGATTAATTCATCACAAAATTGTGTAGTTTAAATGATCAAATTCACCGTGTTTGATCCTTCTTTCTAAGAGATAGATTTGAAGCTCCAACAATAAGCTATTAAATATTAGTAAAGAAACAACATTACTTTAAAGCAAGGTGGGAAAGTTCCACACACATTAACCATTGAGTTGTCGAGAGAATAGTTCTAGTTCAATAGATATAAACCCATATGATTTTTCTGAAACTAGAAAGTTCAGTAGGACGAATCTCAACAATACTACTAGGGATAAATGTATCTCCACTTCCTTAAGAACTATTCCAGAAAAATTAAGAGTTAATCAATGCAGACTGAGATTGTCACTCCATGTATCTTATGTCTTCTACACTTCGATACATAAGGAAATTGATAGAGATGGTTAGTTTAAGTACGATACTACAACAAATACTATTGCATCTTAGTTCCAAACAATTTGGGGTCCGGTTATATGAACCCTCTTAGATCATGTTTCTCCATTTAAACTCATCTTATGCAAGACATTTTAAGTATAATAAACTACACACATATGAGGAAAGTGCAGCCTTTATAACATAATTTTAGACACCTCAATCTAAGTAACATTGAATGTGAAGCTAGTTCCTTGAGTATAATTCATTAGAAGGCACGGTAAAAAGTCTTGTTTTAACATTATAAGGAACCAGTTCTACCTCTTTACATCAACTATTGGCAAATGGAACACATCCCAAAAGAGTAACATATTAGTAAACCTAAAAGAAACTCAGTATGAAAACGGATAAATAGAGCTTCAATTCATTTTCTTTTTAAAACCTCATTTTGATATACTATACTGATGCAAAAGAAAACTTTGCAATACAGAAACTCTCTTAGAAATAGCATCCATCAGCCACCATAAGATCCTATTATTGAAAAATTATAACCATTGTCATGGAATGTGTGGAACTCTATAACTCTAGTTATGTAAACTTTAACTCGACAATGTCATCATGTTTTAGGTAAGGAAACTTATGGACTAATAGAGGTACATATGTCACAGAAGCAAAGCTTGTTCATTAAACTTTAAACATGAAAGAATGAACATCTATCTCATCTTTTCACTATTAAAATTCTGAAACAACAAAGTAAAAGTTACCTCATTTTGCAACATCTTTCATGTCTTCACTTGCCGGCCAATTAATCTTTGGACATTTGATTTTGAAGGAATGTTAACCATTAGGTATTTATTTTGTGTTGTAGCTTTCTTTGAGAAATCTCCACTGTGAAGTAATAGCAACGTTGTGTCTTCATTATATAAAAACAAAAAAATGACATATAAAAAAACTTTGGTGAAACTCAAAATTCATTGGTTCGATAAAAAAACATTGACAAAACCCAAACAAAATTGTATCAACATCAAGGGTTTCTACAATATTTTGCTTTCTCTTTAAAGAATCGCTTGTACATTTACACAATAATGATTGGTAATGTATTACATCCAAATAGAGTATATAAGAATGGTAACACACTTGTAAGATATTCATTATCACAAAGTAATATTTAGCTAACCTCTATAGCTCGCACATCTAAGTTAAGCTTCTAAATGATTATACTGGAATTGGAAGACATTATTTGATGCCTACCGGTATTAAATGGGTGAATATGATTGGATTAAAAGGGCTGTACAAAAAAACCTAACCTTTATTTGAAAAGACCTTGAATTTTTTTAAACCTCATCATTTTGATATACTTCACTACGGCTGAAGAAAATTTTGCAAGAAGCAAAGCGAATTCATCAAAATTATGGATATCACCATTCATAGAGGCAAAACTTTCTCATAAAAATAAAAAAAGTAAACAACAAACATGTGAAATCTCATTTGTGTTACTATCTATCAAAATTATGAAATAGTAAAGTAAAAATTACCTCTTTTTCCAACATGTCTTACATCTTCACTTGCCAATTGATCTTTGGACACTGAATTCTTAACAAAGCTTTGTGAATTAAAAAAATTACTTTGTGAAGCTCTTATCTTCTTTTTGGGGGTGGCAATAACAATGTAAGAAATTATGTTGTACCCTTTCTTTTGTCCTCAATTAGTCAGAGTCGGTCAGTTACATTGGAACTTGGAACTGAATGCTACTTTTTATTTTTGTTTGATTATGATTTGGTGTGCCCACGTTTTTTGTTTTTCCTCGAAACATAGGGTACAAATTACTAGTCTCTCCATACATCTTTATTTGTAGATGTTTTATTTAATAGTCCATTAAAAATAATAAATAAAAAAATAGTTTACTATATAACTTTTATTGATTATAATAAGCTAATTGGGGACTGAATAGTATTTAATAATAATGATAAAATAAATATAAAATGATAAAATATCTGTTAATTTTCCATACTGAATAAGTAAATTTTGACTACTATTTTTAATATAATGGACAAGTAAAGGTGGACGGAGGGAGTATTCCCTGAACTGAAAATAAATGTTTCCTTTTACTTGTTCATTTTCACTAATCAAGATAGTGTTTTTATACTACCCATAGTATTGAATAAACACATGAAATAGCTGGTTAGTTTAACACTCGCTTGTTTTCTTTTATTTGTCTACCGTTCTAAAATTCATTTTCATTTTCCTTGTCATTTTTCACATATTAGGAAAAGACAATTATTTTTCAATGTTCTACACTTAACATTAATTACTTAATTCCCAAATAATTTTCCAAGACTTAATACTAAACATTAATTAATAGCGTTAATATGGTAAAATAGTTATGTCAATCATTTCTTTTATATTATCTTTATTTTTTGAATGGGAGTGTAAATTCAAAATATAACAAGTAAAAGTGAATGGAAAGTGTAAAACACACATATGATTAAAAGCCTAGCTAGGTCATGTCTGATGGAGTTTTGGCCTTTACGCTTGCGAGGGGCTTATCACATTCGTGATGATGGTTTGGGTTGGTAGGTTTTGATCGTGAGGACTCAACTGCAATCATGAAGATCAAATGTAGCTACTAGTCTGAGTCTTGTAGTGAGTTTGAGCTGGTTAGGGTAGTTTAGGGTCGATCCTCGCCATCACTTTGGATAAGGTTCAGTCGATAATGTTGTAGAGTACACGTCGATTCATACTCACACTTTTATATTTCTATACCTTTTTATGCAGGTTCAGAGACAAGTACCTTTGACCTGTAATCTATAGTGGTGTTACCAGGATTTTTCTCAAGATTCTGATATAGCTGCTTGGTTGATTTGCATACTTCCTGGATGTCTTCTATCTTATTACTTTATGTTGCTTTCCCTCCCTTGGATGATTTTGAGACTTATTGACTCGTACTCGAATTCGAAAAGCCGTGTACTAGTATCTCCAAGTTTTGGATGGTTTTGTATGGATTTTCCACATTTCTTTAAATATTTTATAAAAGGAGTTGCTTATTGACTTAAATTGTTTCCTTTCATATATTTATATTTCGTGTTTGGATTAAGTTGTTTGGGTGGTTAACCTTTTTGCGTGGTTAAGCGAGGTGTCATCAATTTCTTGATTTCGGGTAATGAAAAGTTTGTATCTGTAACCCCCCGAGGCTACCCCATGACGTAAACACGGGACTTAGGATCACGAGTGACCCCAAGCTAACACTGTTGGAATATCATAAGCATATAAAGATAAACTGAAATGAGAGAATACAATGCGGATACTTAAAACATGATATAAACTAAAACGGGGAATGCCCAATACCATATAAATATATAAATTGTGAGTTTAATGACAAGTGAAAAATAAAAAATCCAAGCTAAAACTGAATCTAACTATGTGTGAATCAATGCCAGACTAACTAGAGAGGCTCGGATATGCCCCAACTAACTCTAGTAAAAACTGAAACTGAAACACTCAAAGTAAAAGAAAACATGTCTATCAGCCTCAAAGGATGAGGACTCACGATTGATACTGCTGAACTGGAGATTAGGAATCGATTTATGCATGATCTGAATGTTGAGGACCTGAACCTACATCATGAGAAAATGTAGCGCAGAGTATGCGTCAGTTCTTGAAAGGTACTGAGCATGCAGTATAGAATAAAAACTGAACAATATATACATAACCGAATAAAGTATACTGAGCTATGATATAAACCGAACATGATGAAGATACTAAACTATACTGAATATCAACTAAACTGGATGCAATGACCAAGTTCATAAAATGCTGAAACTAAATACTGAAATATAACTAGTACCCTCGTCAATACACTAGAATCTGACAGTGGGAGCTACTATTAACCGACATAAAACCACGTGAGCTAAATGTGGAGTGCGATGTGTACGCCCCATCGAGAGGACCTAATATACCTTGACAGGGGTATAAAGGCATGACTGGCGTGATCACTAAATCTGATGCCCATAGAGAGGGCTTAACCTCTGGGGGCATGTAGTTCTGGGACTATGAGGGTGACTGACCCTAGTTCAACTTGGTATTAAGCCTACTCCCAATAGAATATATGAAATACAATATAACTAATATAAACTAGAAAGCTCGAAGGTCTTACATGTTAACAGAAAATGCAACATTAAGTAACATTCTTAAACTCATGCATGTATATTTATATAAACTGACCTAGCACGGGTAATTCATGAACGAAACGAATCTACACAACAAGGGTTCTGAATTTCTTGCAAGAATTAAGCAACGTAGTTAAAAAATGAAATATTCTGATTAGGATTAATCTAACAGTTAAATCACCGCAATAATCTGAAGTTCTAGAAACCCTAAGTCTAAACATAATGAAGGGAATCAAGAATATGATTGAATTCTACGGACCTAATGGGCGAAAGGAACCCATTAGTGAAATTCCACATACCTGGTGACGAAGTTTACGGAGAAATCTTTCGATATCGGGGATGGAACTGGAGGAAACTTTGTTGCGTTCTTGGAGAGGGTTTTGGTCGATGCTTTCTCTCCTTTCGCTCTAAGTTTGTCAAATTTTGATGAATGAATTGATATGGGGTAAAGTGTGATTATGTTACTAGGCTAAAACTGACCAAAACGACATAGTTTATGGGTTAAACGACGTAGTTTAGGTGGCCAATGCATAGGGAATAGACCAAACGACCCTCACTTAAAATTTTCCATAGTCACCGACGGCTCCTGACCGACAGACCATAGAGTGATCGACGGTTCGTCATGGCAGGGTGTCGTTTGGCTTCATATAACAAAAATTTGGGACCCGAACCATGGACCTGGACTACGGTTCGTGGTCCCACCTACGGTCCGTAGGTACTGGCGTGCTTCTTGACTCGGCTAAATTTTCTTCAATTCTGGGAAGGAGCTTATAGGTGGCAAACCACAAACCCTACCTACAGTCCATGGGTCACCCTACGGTCCATACGTGGCTTACGTTGGTGTTGCCAGGAACTTCTGAAAATCTGCATTTTAGTCTTTTTAGCATACGGGGTGTTATATTATCTCCCCCTTGGGAACATTCGTCCTCGAATGAAGACTAAACTAGTTGAATATGAAGGGAAGGAGCTGAAATCCCTATCGCTAAATACAGGAAACTAAAATCTGACTGAAATAAGTTCCAATAACATGGATATACGGTGATAATGAAGACTAAATGAAGGAACAAAATACTAAGAGTTAATTTACGCATGAGTAACTGAAAGACTGGAGAGGAACTATTACATCAAGCTATAATGGAATCGGAAAGAAAAAGATGAGGATACTTGGCCTTCATGGCTGCTTCTGCTTCCCAAGTAGCTCCCTCTACAAACTAACTCCTCCACAATACCTTAACAAAATCCACTTCTTTATTTATCGACCTTCGAACCTGACAAACAAGAATCTCAACTGGCACATCCTCATAAGTGAGACTCTCTTTCATAGCCACACTTTCCAATGGTACAATAGATGTTGGATCACCCACACACTTTTTCAACAACGAAATGTGAAAGACCGGATGGACTGCTGCTAGTTTTGTTGGCAACTCTAACCCATAAGCCACTTTACCAACTCTTTTAAACATCCTGTAAGGGACTACATATCTAGGACTAAGCTTCCCTTTCTTGCCAAATCTCATTACTCCCTTCATATGTCACACTTATAGGAAAACCCAATCATCAATTTGGAACTCCAAGTCCCTTCTACTTACATCTGCATAGGCTTTCTGGAGACTTTGGGCTATCTTAAGTCTATCTTTGATGAGCTGAACTTTTTACATGACATCATAAACCAAATCTGGCCTTATGAAGGCCACTTCACCTACTTCAAACCAACCAACTGGAGATATACATCTACGCCCATACCACTCATAAGAGGCCATCTGGATACTGGAATAGTAGCTAATATTGTAGGTGAACTCTATATAAGAAAGGTGATCATCCCAACTACCCTTGAAGTCGATCATGCAAGCTCTCAATATGTCCTCTATGGTCTGAATTGTACGCTCTGCCTGACCATCCGTTTGTCGATAAAATGTTGTACTGAGGTTAACCTGAGTACCAAGACCTTTTTGAAATGACTTCTAGAAATGAGAGGTAAACTGAGGAACTCTATTTTAGACGATAGACAAGGGAACCCCATGCAACCTGACTATCTCATTAATGTAGAGCTTGGCATAGTCCACCGCCGAATCTGTTGTCTTAACAGCCAAAAAGTTAGCAGACTTAGTAACTCTGTCTACTATCACCCAAATGGGGTCATGTTGTTTGTGAGTACGAGGTAAACATGTGATGAAGGCCATGTTTATCACTTCCCACTTCCTTGTAGGGATGTTAATTTCTTGAGTCATACCTCCTGGTTTCTGATGTTCTACCTTCACATGCTGACAATTAGGGCACTTAGCCACAAAATCTGCTATATCCCTTTTCATGTCATTCCACCAAAAGAGTTCCTGTAAATCACGGTACATCTTAGTGGAGCCTGGATGAATATATTACCTGGAGTTATAGGCATCCATAAGAATCTACTGTCTCAACTCACCCACCTTCGGAACACATAAACGACCTTGGAAGCGAAGTACACCATCTCCCCCTTGGTAGAAAACCTCAACCTTATGCTGATGAACTACACCCTTCAATTGAAGCAATATAGGATCATTGTCTTGTTTTTCCTTAACCTCCGCTACCAATGAAGATTCTGACCCTTTCTGGACTTTTACACCACCATCTGATTTGCTCATAAGGCGAACTAGCAGGAGAGCAAGCCGGTGAACATCTTTTGCTAATTCATTCTTTTCTTCCTCAACATACTCTACAATACCCATAGATAGTCTGCTAAGAGCATCAACCACTACATTGGCCTTACCAGGATCGTAAACCACATTCATGTCATAATCCCTAAGGAATTCATGCCATCTCCTATGGCGAAGATTCAACTTTTCTGTGTGAACACCTACTGAAGGCTCTTATGGTTTGTGAACACATCTACGTGAACACCATACAAGTAATGTCTACAAATCATTAGGGAAAATACTACGACTGCAAGCTCAAGGTCATGAGTCGGATATTTCTTCTCATGAACCTTAAGCTGTCTAAAAGCATAAGCAATAACCTTACCTCGCTGCATCAATACACAACCTAGGCCGACTCTGGATGCATCATAATAGATCACATATCCGTCTTAGCCCTCTGGTAGAGACAAAATTCGAGTTGTAGTCAACCTAGTTTTTAGTTCTGTGAAGCTCTTCTCACACTCATTTGACCACTGAACCTTGAGCTGTTCCTCAGTCAACTTAGTCAATGGGGAAGCTATAGATGAAAATCCTTTCACAAACCTTCTGTAATAATTAGCCAAACACAAGAAACTTCTGATATCAATAGGAGAGGTAGATCTGACCACTGCTTCACTGCCTCTATTTTATGAGAATCCACTCGTATCCCTTCGCTAAAACACTATATGACCGAGAAAAGCAACTGATTGTAAACAAAACTCTCATTTACTAAACTTAGCAAATAACTGGTGATCTTTGAGGGTCTGCAGGACAACTCTCAAATGAGTTGCATGTTCTTCCTTATTGCTAGAGTAAATAAGGATATCATCAATAAAAATGATACTGAACAAGTCCAAATACTGCTTGAACACCCTGTTCATCAATTCCATGAAAGTCACATGAGGATTGGTTAGTCCAAATGACTTGACTACAAATTCATAATGACCATAATGAGTTCTGAATGTTGTTTTCGGGATGTCACTATCTCTGACTCTAAGTTGATGATAACCGGAACTGCGATCTATCTTCAAAAACTGACTAGCACCCTGAAGTTGGTCAAACATATCATCAATCCTGGGAATAAGGTACTTATTCTTGATTGTGACTTTCTTCAACTGCCTATAATCAATGCACATGCTGAGAGAACCATCTTTCTTTATCACAAACAACACTGGTTCACCTTATGAAGGAAATATTGGATCTGATGAAGCCCTTATCTAGAAGGTCTTTCAACTGGTCTTTCAATTCCTTAAGCTCAGCTGGAGCCATTCTGTAAGGAGGAATAGAAATAGGTTGCTTATTTGGAAGCAGATCTATTCCGATATTGATTTTCTTTTTGGGAGGAACTCCGAGAAGATCTTCTGGAAACACTTTTGTGAACTCCTTTACTATTGGAACTAACTCAAGAGTTGGGGTTTCGGAGCTTGAATCCTTAACCCGAACTAGATGATTGGGATACCCTTTAGAGATCATATTTCTGGCCTTAAGGTAAGAAATAAATCGACCCATAAACACTGAGCTACTACCCTTCCATTCTAAGACTGGTTCACTTGGAATCTGAAAACGAACGATCCTACTTCTACAATCGATTGAGGCATAATAGGAATGTACCAAATCCATGCCTAGAATGATATCAAAGTATATTTCTAACTCTACAAGATATGCTGAGGTGACTTTTTGAGCGACTGTGACAGGGAAATTTCTGTATATCCGTATAGTTATGACTGGGTCACTAACTGGAGTAGAGACTGAGTAGGGTTCTGATAGAATTCTTGGACTGACATTGAAGTTTACTGCTATATACGGAGTTACTAAGGAAAGGGTAGCCTCTGGATCTTACAAAGTATAAGCGTCAAAGTGAAAAACTCATAACGTACCAGTAACCACATCAGGACAATCTTCCTAATCCTAGCGAGCCTGGAGAGCGTACAACCTGTTTTGCCGCTGACCTCCACCTATATTAGATGAAATACCCTGTTAAGTTGGGTGACCTGCTGGTGCTGCTGGAGCTGTAGACTGAGTCCTACTATTATTACCTCATTGTCCTTGTTTAGAAAAAGGTTAATCCCTAAACATGTGATCAGTATGACCACAACTAAAGAATCTTCCTTATTTTGCATACACTCGCCCCGATGGTTCCTACCACAATTTGGACAAGTTGGGTAGGTTCTAGTACCTGAAACACTCCCCTAAGACATAGAGCCTGATGCCCTACCTTTCTGATCCTGTCGAAACCTATGGGATGGAGCACTAGCTGATGAAGGCGCTGGGGCTAAATATTTTTGCTGATATTGCGAACGTTTTCCACCTGATATCTTCTAAGAGTACTTATAGTTGCCTGTCCTAGCCTTCTTTTTGTCCTTAACTAGTTCTCTAAGCTTTTCTCCCTTAACCTGTTGTGCATGCGTCATGAGCCTAGAGATGTTCATGTCATCCAACAACATTGGATTTCTGCACTCTGTCTTCATCAAGTGAGATACTCCAAAAAGGAACATACTCATCTGCGCTCTGGGATCAGTAACCATATGTGGAGCATACCTTGAGAGTTGGGTGAACTTCAGTCCGTACTCTTGGACTATCATAGAACCTTTCCTCAAATTCATGAACTCCTGAGCTTTTGCCTCTCTCAACTCTCTTGGAAAGAACCTGTCCAGAAAATCTCCGGTTACACACTCCCAAGTCACATGAGTTGCATTCTCACCCCTGTTTTCCTTCCATTGAGTGAACCAAATGTGAGCTACATCCTTGAGCTAGTAGGACGCCAACTCTACCCTATCATTTCTAGTTACTTGCATCACTCAAAATATCTTCTTGACCTCATCAATAAATTCTTGGGGATCCTCACCAATTTGCTACCCTAGAAACTCTGGTGGATTCATCCTAAAAATATCACGAACCCTAGCTACCAGTCATCCACCACTAGCATTTGCAGGAACTCGAACCCGCTGATTGTTGTGGTTTGCTACACTCCGGGCCAAAAGTTAAATGGCATTCCGAAACTCAACATTTGAAACCTCATGGTTTGGGACTGGAGGAGCTGCGTTAGCGTTGCGGGAATTAGTATCCCTTCCCTAACCTTTACGAGGTGGCATGATCTAAAAATGCATAACGTCGAGTTAGAAAGAAGATCATACCCACGCATGATAAGAATAACAACAAGATGATATTTTTCCTAAAACACTTCGTAGCCAACCCCTGATAGGTGTGGCACACTTCACACTCATTAAAGAGACTCTACTTAGTGCGGTTTATCAGACATCCTAGGACTCTTAAACCTGGTGCTCTGATACCAAGTTTTTCACACCCCGAGGCTACCCCGTTGACGTAAACACAGACTTAGGATCACGAGTGAGGCCAAACTAACTGTGCTGGCATATCATATTCATACTAAGCTAAACTGAAATAAGAGAATACTATGCAAAAGCTTAAAATATGATATCAACTGAAATGAGGAATACCCAATACCATCTAAATATATAAAATGTGAGTTTAATGACAAATCAAATATCAAAACTCCAAGTGAAAACTGAATCTAACAATGCCTGAATAAAAGCCTCTAACTGACTAGAGATACAGGGACAAGCCTCCAGTTAACTCTAGCAAAAATCAAAACTGAAAGATTGAAAGTAAAAGAAAACATGTCTATCATCCTCGAAGAATAAGGGCTCACCATTGATACTGCTGAATTGGAGATCGGGAACCGATCTATGCGTGATCTGAATGCTAAAGACATGAACCTACATCACGAGAAGATGTAGCGCAGAGTATGCGTCAGTACTTGAAAGGTACTGTGCATGCAGGATAGTATAAAACTGAACAATATATACATAACTGAATAAAGTATACTGAGCATTGATATATAGACTGAACTTGATGAAGATACTGAACTATACTGAATATGAACTAAACTGAATGCAATGACCAAGTTCATAACATGTTGAAACTGAATACCGAAATATAACTCGTAACCTGGTCAATACACTAGAATATGACTGTGGGAGCTACTATTAACCGACATAAAACCACGTGATCTAAACGTGGAGTCCAATGTATACGCCCTATATAGAGGACCCAATATACCTTTCCAGGGGTATAAAGAGATGATAGGCGTGATCTCTAAATCTGATGCCTATAGACGGGACTTAACCTATGGGGGCACTTAGTTCTGGGACTTTGAGGGTGACTGAACCTAGTCCAACTCGGTATTAAGCCTACTCCCAAGAGAATGTATGAAATACAAAATAACTGACATAAACTGGATAGCTCGAAAGTCTGACATGCTAATTGAAAATGCAACATTAAGTACTGATAATGAATCATCTGAAAACTGATGCATGTATATATGTATAAACTAGCCTAGAAAGTGTAATTCATGAACTAAATGAATCTACACAACTAGAGTTCTGATTTTCATGCTAGAATTGAGTAACGTAGTTATGAAAATGAAATATTCTTATTAGGATTAATCTAACAATTAAATCACAGCAATAATCTAAGGTTCTAGAAACCCCAAGTCTAAACATACTAAAGGGAATCAAGAATCTGACTGAATTCTAAGGACCAAATGGGCGAAAGGAACCCACTAGTGAAATCCCACATATCTGGTGACGAATTTCATGGAAAAATCTTTCAATTTTGGGGCTGGAACTAGAGGAAACCTTGTTACGTTCTTGGAGAGGGTTTGGTCAATGCTTTCACCCCTTTCGCACTAAGTTTGATAAATTTTGGTGTCACGACCCAGGGGTACCCCCTAGATGTAACAAGGCGTACTCAACCTCGAAAGGGTCTCATACAAGCCCCTTAAAATATCATAACATACAATAAAATAAATGATTTGAAAATTTTAAAACTTTATCCGTACAATCGAAGTCTTTTATAAAAGCAAGCGAAAGTCTAAACTTGTCTCATTATAGCCATCTATTACAATACTTGAATCAAAGTAGGGTCACATCCCTTTCAACATAATCCAAAAATGGAAGTACTAAAATGAAACTACAATGACACGGCTGTCCTCGAATCATGAGGACTCACCAAGAGCTGGGAGAATGGTCGAATCCAAGTTTGAACCAAATGAAGATTACCTCAAAGTCCGAACCCTACACTTAAGGAAAATATAGGAAAATATAGGTTAATACAAAAATGCACTAAGTATGATAGCCATGCATAAAATCATGGAAACATGCTAAAAAGGAGATTTTAGTTGAAAATAATCATGAACTTTACTGTAAAAGAATAAGTCATAAGCATATTCAACATATAGCTCATCATAGCAAAATAGAACCATCTCATATGTAACCCTAAGTCATACTTGTGCAATGCATGGATAAGATCCCATAATCTTATCCATATTAAGTACCACTTTTTGGCCACCATAACCATACTCACCATTCTTTGATATCATCCTTAGTTAATACTCATAAACGAGGAAGCGTTCACCTTTAATAAGTCATATCAAAGAAAGCAACTAATAGCAATAATCCATATTAAGCATATTTTATTTCATTAATCATTATAACATAAAAAGAACAAACCATAACTACTCGCAAAGCCGACTTGTGCAATGCATGAATGAGATCCCATACTCCCACCCAGACTAAGTAGAGCTTCTTGAGAAGCCATAGTTTATAATCATTCATTGTGGGGGTAAGCCTTAACCGACATAGACCATGTGAGCTAAACCTGGAATCCGGTGTTACCCACACCGAAAAGGGTGTCCTACTTGCCTAAGGTAGAACCATTAACTTAGCTTAGGTGGATCCACTAGCTAAGAACTTATGAGGCGCATAGTTATGGGACAAGGAGATTGCTACTATATACACCGCTTCACCTCATGTATGGACATCCATCTCAAGAGAATGCTTCTAGAAACCCTGCCTCAACTCACGTGAGGGCTTCCATCTCATATCAATATCCACTCGGTGCTAAACATTAATACCCACGGAGTACTTATCATTTCATTACTTGAGTTCATTTTTATTGAAGAATGTATCAACACTCTATCCAAAATAATTCATAAGATAACTCTTAGATTCAATAGGTGAGAATAACCTTTCAACCTAAGAACCATGATATTGTGAGAAAACCTTTCACAAAATGTCCTTATCATTCATACGTGTGTAATTAAGGATAGCCTTTCAACAACACAGAACAAGATCATAATCATAATTGGTTTACTCGCTAGTGTTCACAAAGCATATACATAAATTTAATAATCATTCATAATTCTCATACATTGCCCTACAAGGAACATAGATCATCATCCATCAACACATCTTGAAATACTACATTAGACATGGATGATAAGATAATTCAAATAGATCAATAACTACAAGAATAATTCTATCATATTCTTCTTGCATTAATCAACACCCACACTTTAAGATCCAAATTGGGAAAATAGGGGAATTCATGGATTCTTGAGGAATTCAACTTCAAATCTTATAAAATCATCAATATATCATTAACAAACTTATTTCAATCATTAAAATGAATTTTAAAGGAATCCATGAGATTGAAGTCAAGCCCTAGCTTTTGGGATTTCTTACTTATAAATCAGGGGTTTTGAAGGGGCTCCATGGGTGAAGGCGACCCATGGATGAGGAGCTACCATACCTTGATTACAAAGCCTAGAAAGCTTGAAACAAATTGAGCAATTTGACCTAGCTTGACCCTCTTCTCCTCCTCCTTCTTTTTCTTATTTTTCTTGTTCTTCTTTTTGTTCTTCTTTTTGTTCTTCTTCTTCTTCTTCTTGAGTTTACTAGAGAGAGAATTTCTTTGTAGGAATTGGATTCTTTTGGGTGAATTGAAGTAATGATTTGGAATCACTTAATTAAGGGTCTAATAGCTTTATATAGGTGGTCTAATTATTAATAATACGACACCACTGAATAACTAATTAGTTCTAGAATGTTCCCTATCCCTCCAACTTAAACCGACTTAAGACTACACTGCGTGAGTGGACCCACGGGCCGTACTGGTCACTCGTGGGTGGTGGTCTGCAGCCTATTTTGGGGTCTTGGCCCACGATCCCTCACCTATGAGGCGTGGGTCCATCTACTGGTTGTGGTCCTCCTTTCGTGGGTGGGCTATTTTGGAAGCTTTTTAGGTGGTTTCTATGGTCCTCCTCAAGGACTCTTGGTTGGTCCTTGGGGAGTCGTACCTTGAAGTTTAACCTCTAAACCCTTCATTATAAGTACGGGAAGTCAAATGTACGACTGTAACCCTCACATCAAACTCTAGAATCCTCACATAAAGCTCTAGTTTAGCCTACTAGTTTCTGGGTGTTACATCATCTCCTCCTTGGGACCATTCATCCTCAAATGACGATCTAGACATCTTACGGAAATAAAGACTCCAGACTAGCAGCCCATCATGCATGAAACATAAAAATAATTCCCAATTCAAAAGAGGAAACATCAACTCCATCTCAAAACATAGTCAATGCAACACAAGGAAGTAGGAACTACATCTAACAACCCAATATGCATGAAACTCAACAGTTCTCATATTCATAAGAGGAGCTACCCTTTCCAACTAAAAGCATGCTCAACACAATATCATGGAGCCATTAGGCCAACTACTCAAGAAAATCATATACATATAAGGCTTGTTCATCAATTCATCTAATGAAGTCAACTAGGCAATTTACTCTAAATGCGCAACAAAATGAGGAAAATTAATCATAAAGAATCATTCTCTTACGAAACATGAATTTCTTACGAACATGCATATCATAAGGAAATCATGGAAACACTTAAAACACTCATGACTCCAAAAAATAATACAACCTAAGAGGAACTCTTTGTCTCAAGCTAGAGTAGGAGTAGAAGAATGAGATGAGGATAACGGGACACTCCACAACCTTGCTATCTAAGCATACTATCTCCCCTTTGGGAGGAAACCCCTACTAATTCCTCAAGTACCACTTCTTTCAAGAAATCCCAAGGCATAACCCACCCTTTCCAAGTATAATATCAAGGTCTAAAAAGTAGCATAGAGATCTAATAAAACATTTACATCTATAGGGAACTATCAACATACCAGTGCCTTCATCTAGGGAGCCTTCTTGGTCCTTTCTATAATGAAGTGCATACAAGAGACCATATTTTGGAGCATTGGGAACCAGACCACTAAGAGAAGCTTGCTTGGCCTCTCTCCCTTTTATCCCTTAGCACCGGCAAATCTCTCATCTTGTGACCTCTTTTTCCACGCCCAAAGCAATCATCAGTGTCGTCTAGGCACTTACCCACATGTTCCTTTCCACATTTGGAACATGTAGATCTTTCAAAAGAAGAACCGCCTCCATTTCCTCTTTGAGATTTAGAGTTAGACACCCAATCCTTGTTGACCATTGGGGAAGAATTGGAGGAATCTTGGTTTGAGGACCTCTTTTTTAACCTTGGTTGACCTAGTTCATCAAACCTAGCTCTTTTTACCTCTCTATTCTTTCTCTTGAACTTTGACTCCTCAATTTGTTAGGCATATACAATAAAACATACGACATTCTTCTTCAACCAAGTTGGACACTCCCATTCATAAATTTGTTCATCTTATCACTTGAATCCGCTACTAGAGTTGGAGCATTCTTGGATAGTTAGGTAAATTTCAAGGCATACTCGTTAACGCCCATGCTACCTTACTTGAGGTTAATGAACTCTTCCATCTTAACCTTCCTTAAATCTAGCGCAAAGAACTTATCAAGCATAAATGATTTGAACACTTCCTACTCTATGGGATCCGCTGATGAGTCCACAAGTTGGACTCATTTAGGGCTTTAATTTTATAGAAATAGTGTCCTCGAATGCTTGTTTTATCTCAATACCTGATTAAAATGCTAAGTTTCAGGCATTTGAAGTTTTACTGGAAGCATGGACACTTAGGCACAAACCAGTGCAAAAAGGGTTGAAAAGAACAAGAAATGAAAGTTTGCGGATCGCCGAGTCCAACTGTGCGAGTCGCCGAATTGACATGCACCGCCCTTTGTTCCAGTACATGAAGCCTTGAAGGAAATGGATCAAAATGTGAGGAAAGGAGCAGTCGGCGAGTCGCCGATTAGTTCTGCAAAGCAGTACTGTACCACCCAATGATCCAGAATATGAGGATTCTGAAGGCAAGACACTGAAGGCGATGAGCTGATTAAAGGGCAGATCACCAAGTTCATCAGCGATATCGACTAATGTTGCCGAACGATCCTACGCAACACAATCTGTGAAAACTATAAATACTAGTTAGAGTTGTAGTCTTAGTGTGGAACATTTTAGAGTAAAATTATTATTAGTCTATAGTATTTTTTGTATTTTTCTCTCAAGTTTTGGAAAGGGTTTTGTGGAGACTTGAAGAAAGGAGTTCATCTTCCCCAAGTTGGAAGTGGATCTTCATTATTCTTCTTCCATAGCTTAATTCAAGGTTTAATTTCTTATACCCAGTTGATTTCTTTATCATGTTAGGTATAATTTCTTATTTCTTGATGTGTGGCTAAAACCCCCCATTCTTAGGGTGTGATTTAGCAAATATGGGTTAAAATTGTTGTTGGGTCTTGCCTGCTGATAGTTTAGATGTATGTTAATGGTGATTTCACCTAGTGGTTGTGGTTTCATCTAAAGGGTTTGTAGTTGCAAATACAAAGCCACCCATGTGTTTTTCGCTTGTCCGAGAGGGAGGTCGCGAAACCAAAACCATGTAACGACCCGAGACCACCCCCTAGTCGTTACTGGCGTATTCGACCTCGAAAAGGTCTTATACAAGCCCTTAGCATTCATCATAACATGTATCATAGAATAAAATCACGAAAAATTTATAACTTTTACTTTGGAAGTTCAACTTCACTTCTTATATGAAAAATAGAATCTAACTTCGTCACAATGCGCCATCTAGACATAGAAGTATTGAAAATGGGACTTAGCCCTTACATCACTAAGAAGTCTTGAAAGTAGGAAGTACAACAGTGTCTTTAAACATAAGCAAAGAACTAAACATAGAAGCTAGATCATAGGGTCTTGTCCTCGGACTTGAGGACTCACCAACTTTGGGAAGCAACTCCAAGTGTCTTGAGAAGTAAGCTTGAATCCTCAACCGCCCAAACCTAAATGTTTGGGAAATGGGAGAAAATATGGGTTAGTACAACACCTGTACTAAGTATGGCCACTATGCATAAAAACCATTGAAACAAGCATAAAAGGACATTTAGTCAAAGCATGCTTTTTACCAAGTAAATCTAATATGCACACAAAGTAAGCATCATAATCCAAACCAACATAATATCATCCCAACACGTAGACAACCCAAGTAATACTAGTGCAATGCAAAGAATAGAACCCCATAACCCTATTCAAAGCCAAGTATCACATTAAGCAACCTACTTCATGCATACATTCATAAGATCATATTTCATCATAACTTACCACATTCAAAATGATCATACATAACATAGCTTCAACATACATAAGTAATAATCATCATAATCATAAGAGAACACTACTACAACCATCCCTTAGGATCCCACAAGTGCAATGTGCAAGAAAAGTCACATACCCTCCCTTACACTATGTAGAAACCCTTAAGAAAGACCTAGT
>NW_006239334.1:344214-351104 GCF_000226075.1 Solanum tuberosum | reverse complement strand
GGTGTTCTACTCCCACACCGAAAAGAGAGGGTTAACACTTGCCTAAGGTGTAACCATTCGTACATAGCTATCTAGGTGGATCCACTAAGCTAGAGTCCTATGTGGGCACATAGTTAAGGGTCAAGGAGATTTCTTCTAGAAACCCTAACTTACTAAACGTGGGGGTTACCATCTCATGAGACAACACACACCGTAGGTAATCTGGAGTTGCTAAACATGAGAAAACCCATGTGGGGAGCCGCACTTACTAACGTGAGACCCCCATCTCATTTACAGGCCCTTTCGGTGCTAAGCCTAAGTAATTCACCTTTCATACTTGAGTTCAAAGAAGAACCAACCTTCATACCTTCTTGCCCTTCGTGGGACATCCATACTTCAATTACATAGCAATTCATAACAAATACATAATACAAGGTAATTCATGAAGTAATAACATAATCAACATCGATATAAGCAATTGACATATTCCCTTCATAGCCTTCAAGGCTTCATTCAAAGACTCAACCCTAATTTCATAGAAATTATACATAACCTAGGGTAGATTCATCATACAAACATGAATTACATAACATCACATTCAATTCATAGCCTTCAATCAATATCCAACACAAACTGGGTTAGAATTAGGAAAAGAAGGAGAAACATGGGTCTCATGGGGAATTCTTCAAGAAACCACCAATAAAAAATAAATTCATTCATAATTGTTCATATAACATCAATCAAAGTCAGTTTATAACATCAATTTCACTTTAGAAAGAAGACCCACGTTTTTGAATTGAAACTTAAAAATTGGAGATTTTGAAATTCATCTTGAAGGGGCCTCATGGGGAAAGAAATCTCAAGAGTGATAAGCAACTATACCTTATAGATGAATTAACCAGAAAATCCGAGTTGAAACCTTGGAGAGTTGGTCTTCTTCTTGAAGTTCCAATCTTCTTCAATGGAGTTCTTGAGAAGAGAGAGAGAGTAGTGAGAAGGAGGAACTTTAGGTTTAGAACTTTGGGGGTTTTGTGTTTTGAGTTGATAAAAAGTGAGGTAAATTGACTTAAAAATCATTATATGCACGTCCCCTAAAGTACCCTAAAATACCCCTCACTTAAATAGACTCTTTAATGAAGTAAAAAAAGATTTCTAAATTTCTGCATTTTCGTCACGGAACAAGTCTGCGACGCGGAGCTGTTCCCTGAAGATATTTGGAATTAAATTTCGAGACAGTAGTGTCCCCGACACAACCACGTCGCGAACTGGATTTTTTCTTCTTGGGGGAGCAAGTGCGCGACGCGCAGCTATTCCCTCCAAGTGCAATCTGCAAGCTGCTTTGGCAGCTTGCTTGACTAAGGTTGGGGTCCTCCTCGGGGCCCCTTAGGGTGTCCCCAGGGCATCGTATTCAAATGTTTTGACCCTAGGAACATATATTTCCCTGTTTTAAACCTTTTAATCCGATTATACCATCATACGAAACTCCCAAACCTGCCCAAAACCTAAGGACACACTAGAACACATTCTTCTCTAGTTTCCGGACGTCGTGGTCGTTTCTTGATGTTTAGACTTTTACTCTTCCAAACCAAGTCAATTACAATAGTTTAGGTTTATAAACATCATTTTAACTATTTTTAAGTCATTATTCATAAGGTGAGGCTCTAACTTAAGTCACAAAATTTCTGGGGTGTTACAAACCACTAGACTGATGGCCTAAGGAGTGGGTCGACATGAGGTTCAGCCCATGAGGGTGAGCTCTAGTCCCATATCCTAACACTCAGCTTGAGAGAGTGAGTGGGGTAAGGCGTAGGCTGGTCTTCATGCGGCAAATGGGTGTCCGAGAGGAACGCATTTGAAACGGGGTAAGTTGCCCGAGAGGGAACTTATTTCCATTTAAAGCTTAGCCTAGTCACTATTGTCTTGCAAATTTCCTATTGAAAGGATGTACACAACAATTTATCTAAACCTGTATTGCGGTCACATCCCAAGAACATTTCCCCATACTTGATTTTCTTGTTTATTTTGTTGTTTTATCACTTGTTACAAAACCCCCATTTGATATTTGACACTTTCTTGTCACCCCCTTTAATTTACTATGTTTTTGCTCGTTAATATCTTTAGCTACGACTAGTTATAATGTAAATTCTATTTTTCTATCAATTCTCAAAACCACTCCCTTGGGACACGACCCAAACCCTTGGTTGTGTTACTATATTATCGATGATCGTAGACACTCATCCCGTAGGATAGTGTCGTTGGTCACGATAAACATCAAATGGCGCCGCTGCCGGGGAGTGGTGTTATTTGGGAATTCCTAGTTTAGTATAATTTTTTGTTCTCCTTAGTCGTACTTTACTAACTTAACTTGTAGTTTTGTTTTATTGTCTATATGTAAGCAGAGGAAGTGAGTATGGCAAGCAGCACTCAGGAGCTAATAGACTTTCTTCCATTAGAGGTAATGATATTTCGGGGGCGTATCCTCACCTTCAAGCAATTAGAGGGTGAATGGATCCACAAGTCATGGGCAAGGTTTAATTAACTGATCAATCAATGCCCAAATCATGACATTCCCGACATAGCTTTTCTTGACTGTTTCTACAGAAGTCTTGGTCTTGGAAACAAGAGGTTAGTTGACCAACTCATTTCGGGAGGCATTGGAAAACAACCATATGTGATAGCAGCTCAACTGCTTAATCAAATGGTTGAAACGAACGAAGAAGTGGAAAGGACTTCATGTTGGCCACCCTAATGGCTCAGATGGACGAGTTGGCTAAAAAGATGGCGAAGATTGAAATCCAGTGTAAAAGAAAGGATAAATACATCCCTCCTCATGAGAGAAGAAGTCTCAAGGACAATGAGGTTAAATACCTTGAGGGAATGCTCTCAATCATTCTCCACAAGGTGACTGAGCAAGATAGAGACCTGAAATGAATGAAGGAAGACATTGATAGAATGAAGCAGATGATTTGGTCTCATTCCAGAGCTATCCAGCTGCTCGAGAACCTCATGGGCTATGCGTCGCACGATCTCCACCCGCAACAAAATAGGGGGTTGCCTAGTAATACCATGGCTAACCCCAAAAATGAAGTTTGAGTGTTGACTTGCGTCATGCCACGACGTTAACTAAGGCGCTATTTGAGAGGCAACCCAAAACTTTTACGAGCTTTAGTTTTATTCTAGAAATAATGGTGTATTAATTTCGCAAGAGAAAACGTGGAGAATGAATGAAAAATGTAGATTGGTAATTGATAGTCCCATTCGGCGATTAACCAAACTATTCGGCGACGTCGATTTAGACCGCCGACAGACTCAAGATCCAAACTACAGTCTGTAAAAATTGGCTGTGAGGGCAATCACTTGGCGTAACGCTAAATCATTCAACAGTACAAACTAATATCGCCTAATGAGCAACAACTGGACAGTTTTTAAAGGCCAATAGTTTCAAAAATGGAAAAATGTTCATTTTCCACTCAATTTCTACTGTCGAAAAACCGCACCTAGTAAGTAATTTTCATTATCTCTACAATCCTGGTATTTTAGTTATCGATTAGTGCTAAAGCGTGGGATTACATTGCATCCTAGCATTTCAACATAGTTCAAGCATAATAAAAGGTTCGTTTCTCCCAAATCCCAAAACTACTAAAAAAATATTTTCTTACTAAATTAAAACTGGTTGGGTTGACATGTGCTAGGCCTCTCTGTGATAAACCCATCTTTGTCTAAATGCCAGATTCGATCTGAGAATCGTGCCTAATTGATCTCGATTTTTGAAATCCCTAATTGCCTGTGCATGAAATGATTTAAGGTTTGGGTGGATGAATGTCATGGGTCTTAATTTAATTTCACTATTGCAACTATTATTTGTATTTTGGGAATTTGTAAGGACGGATTCGAATTGAAGGAAGGCACGTTAGGTTGTTTAGCAAACTAGGTCGGGTTCGTCAAACAACTAGGCGGCTCGCTAGTGGCTTCGATTGCCCTCTGTCTGCATTCCTGAATCTTCATTGCACTGTAACTTTTAGCGAACGAACCTTTGATTGCCGATAGTAGTTGGTGATTCACGAATGGAACTTTCTCATCGCTGACTAGTGAAAGCTATTAGGGAAAAATCGTAGGCGAGCTCGACCTGACTCGCCAAAGAGATTTGGCGATTCACCGACGAGTTCGGCGCATCTGTCTGCCACTAAAAGTCTTCACCACTGATTTACTTATTTCTAACTTACTCCTTATTAACTGCAGACATGGCCAGACCGAAAGTTATAAGAAGTAGCAAGCTAACTCAAAGTCAGAAAAAAGGGATAACAATCAACGATGATGCAGCTGCATTCAAAAGTAATGTTGCGAAACTTTCCAGTTTAAGCAGTAAAGGCAAGGGCAAGGACAAAATCGTTGAGCTATCAGGTGCAAGCTTCGATAGCATGGGCTTTTACATCAATGGCATAACAACATACGATAGTGAGAGTATGAGTTCAGATGAAGACAAATTCATAGAGGCACGGAGGAATGAGCTACGATCCAAACAGCTTAATGTTCCATCGCAGATCAGAAATCCTCAAACCACTGCTCAGACTACTCCAGTTCCAGAACAGGCAGTAATACTGGCACCTCCGGTACAAGCCCCCCCCCCCCACCTAGATCATCGAATATATTAAAGTCGGATGGACTAAGAATGATCATTGAAGAAAAATGGATGTTCATAGATGGGGTGATCGATAGGTATCCTGATATAATTGAGAGCCTGAAATATCACAAATTTAAAGTCTTCAAAAAGCCACATGGTTCTTATATACCAAGCTGGGTCAGAGAGTTTTATAGGGCCTACAGTGCATTGGTACCTCAGCGGAAGATACTAATCGCGTTTTTCAAAGCAGTTGAGTATGTGGTGGTCAGAGGATGGAAGGTAGATTGTGACAATGAGGCTATCAACATAGCCTTGGGTGTGTCCAATAAGATTAATGATCACTGTCAGCACTTGATCAGAACAAAGTAGCTGGATGCAATGAAACAATGGTTGGTCCCGCTGGCAGAAGGAATCCCAATCGGAAAAAAAGATCTGAATGTAGCTCCAAGATACTGGTTAGAGTTTATCAGCAGCTCCATTATGCCATCACAGAATGAATCAATTCTTCACCTCGCTAAAACAGTATGTCTTGGGTGCACCATAGAGAAAACAAGGATAAATCTGGGAACGATTATTGCTTCCGAAATCCATATCTATGCCAAGCAAAGCAAGACATCTCTCCCTTTTCCGGTATTAATTACTACATTGTGTAGAATTCCCCGAGTACCTATGGATTCCAAGAAGGATGTAAAAGTGATGGCCACAACCTCGACCAATATCTGAAAGATCGAAGCCGAATATCTTAAGGATCAAGTAGAATAGAAGTAGACTGAAGTGGCGACCACTAGATCTATACCTACAGAAGCACTTCTACTCACTCCAGCTCTTGGACCTTCAGGTATATCCATTACCACTACTACTTCCACTAATACTCCAGGTTCCTCTGCTGCTATTTACAGGCCCCCACTCACCCACACTTCTCTACTTCAGATGGGAAAAATGGCCCTTTATGCTGATCATTGGGCTGCTTGTTTAGAAGCCGTTGTTCCAAGCATTATCCAAACGGCCCTAACTGATCCTATGACACCCTTGAACACTACCATTGAAGCCCTAGCGGCCAAGATAGCGGTGTGTGAGCACAAGCAAGGGTCCACTAGTGAGATAAGATTTTTAAAAGCTGCCATTGCTGAGCTGCGAGAAGATGTGAATCACTTGAAGGCCACTGATGTGTCCATGGTCTTTGGGACATTGGAAATGCCAGCCATGCCTGAGAGGCCTCCGACTACTACTGGATATGGGGATAGAGCGGAGAAGACAGAAGATTCTTGAGCAGAAGCAAAGACTGATGAAGAGATGTTTGAGGGAGCTAGAACAAACGACATAGCAGACACTGAGGAAATCATGATACATGCTGCTGTGTAGCCTTCCTTTGCCAAAGCTCCGGCTACGGGATTCAGTGGGGCCGGTCCTTTTGGTGGTTACTCCCAGCATTGAAGCCCAGACATATAAGTCGATCAAGTAGCCAGGATCCCCTCTTTAACTCCCTCTTTTTCGTTCTTTACTCTACCTTTCATTTTCATTGTTATTTTTCCTATTCTACTTGTCGATATAATTTTTTTTATTCGCATTTGAGGACAACTGCTTTTATTTGTGGTAGGGTGAGACCCACACCTTTTATGTGCTTGTTTCAGATACTTGTGTGCTTTTATGTTCTTGTTTCAGATACTTTTGTTCTGTATATATTTGGGTTGTTTGCTTTAATTTGTGTTTTAAATGGATATTTGAGCTCATGGCTCTTGTTGTTCTAATTGAAAATAATTTTGATCCTTTCGAAAAAATTTGACCACCTCTTGTGTTAAAGGTGGCTGTTCTTTTGCAAAAAAAAATTGAGTCTCGGTTTCGATCAATACCGATGACTTGAATAGTGCTCCCAATTGAACAAACATGAATGCACGACTACGATGAGGCCAAATGAAGTTACATAGACAATATGTGCACTCTTTGCATCTCGTTGTGACTAGCCATTTATCGAATTGATTTTCTTATGAGGATCGTTGCACACTAGCGAACGTGTCTAGTCTTGTTTGATTGAAGTAGCGATGCCTTGTGTGATTAGCTTACTGTGAACCATGCATGAATAAACCTAGAATTTTCCCCGTTAGTCTGATTGATTTAGAAAGTTGTCCTCTTGAGATGATCTTAGGCAACTTTTGAAGAGTGTGAACCAATCTAACATATACTTCTTTTTGTGGCCTACCCGTGAGCGTGTGAAACTCTTTTGAACACCCTTTGAGCCTTACCTTTCTTGGGAAGAACCTTGATGAACCCTAGACCTTACTTGAACCACTAC
>NW_006239334.1:344014-344156 GCF_000226075.1 Solanum tuberosum | reverse complement strand
TGGTTTAGAGAATAGCCAACTTAGGCCAAAATCCTAAGTTGGGGGTGTGGTGATAGGTAAAAGGAAAAGTTAAGAAGTGCAAGAAAAGTCCCCCTTAACCCATGGTATTGCATAAAAATGGAACCCCTTCAATTCAATTCAA